>NC_091455.1:166799021-166944356 GCF_027789765.1 Dendropsophus ebraccatus
CCACTACCATAAAGTAGAATATGTCACGAAAAAAAACAATCTTGAAATTACAATGGATTGGTTAAAAGCATTCCAAAGTTATTGATGCTTAAAGTGACACATGTCATATTGAAAAAATTTGTCCGTGTCATGAACGCCAAAACTGGCTGCGTCCCTAAGGGATATATATATTTTTTATTTCTTTATTATTTTTTAAGTTACAGGATAACTCTTGCCATATACTCATGTAAACCTCTGTGCCCATTATGGGCTAACTGGACAATGTGGGCGATCCTGCTCAGTGACTGACAGCTGTAATTTACATACCAATTTCTGAAACTGGTCAAGGACGTCAGGAGACACATTGTACCTTTCATATACCTGGTTTTTTGCTATTTATTATCTGTCCAATATGTGAATTCTGATAAATGTAAATGGTAAACAAGTCCCTTTGCAGGCATTCACAGTCACTGGGCATAAATGGGGAGATTCATCAAACAGATTAAGGGTTAGCATGGGCCCTGGACTGTTCAGAAAATTGTGGTCCCCTTGCTAGCTACTCCCCTCTAGCCCCTGCCCCCACCCTGCCAACCATGCCCAGCTAAACACACCCCCTCCCCACCGCCCCCACCCTACTTATATAGATGAGGGCAGTAGTATTAGTAGTTGCAGGCAGCAGTATAGGAGATTAGGGTGGTAGTAGTTGTGGGTAGCAGTATAGTAGACGAGGGCAGTTAGTAGTAGTTGTGGGCAGCAGTATAGGAGATTAGGGTGGTAGTAGTTGTGGTAGCAGTATGTAGCGAGGGTAGTAGTAGTAAACAGCAGTATAGTACATAAGGGGAGTAGTAGTAAGCAGGCAGCAGTATAGTAGATACTGCTAGGAGTAGTAGCAGAAAGCATTATAGGAGATGAGGGGAGTAGTAGTAGGCATCATTATAGTATTTGAGGGAAATAGTGGTAGGCAGGCAGCAGTATAGTAGATGAGATGAGTAGTAGGCAGCATAATAGTAGATGTGGTGAGTCCACATGTACCCAATGGCCCCTAGTGTACTGTGTATGCAGAAAGAAGTCTTGCATATTACCACACGCCATGCTGTGGAATGTGGTCTCCTCTACAGTTTACCCCGCACATCATACTTTGAGATGTGGTTCTACAGCTTACTGTATACACCATGGTGGGAGATATGGTTTTACAGCTTAGGTACACTCATCATGCTGGGGAGATGTAGTTCTACATTCTACCACACACATCATGCTAGGAGATGTAGTTCTACAGCTTAGTCTATGCTGGGGGATGTTTTCTACTGTGCCACTGTCTACCCCTTGTGTGCTGTGTCATTCTCTAATCTGTTGCAGAACTACAACTCCCATTGTGAACTTTTATTGAGGCATAATGGGACTTGTAGTTCTACACCTGGAGAGCCGCAGGCAGCAAAACTACAACTCCCATCATTCTAGATGGCCACATGATGCAAAACTACAACTTTCATTATGAACTGTCAGCTGGGCATGATGGGGGTAGTAGTTCTGCAACCTGGATGGCCACAGGATGCAAAACTACAACTCACCCCATGAACTGTTAGTAGGATATGGTGGGGGTTGTAGTTCTGGGGGGGGGGGGGGTATTTTCACCTCTCCTGGTTTCTGCTCTGGCCTACTTCGGTCAGGTCTATCTGCTGTGTAATAGGGGCAGATGCTTTTCATACATAGAAGTGCAGGGCCCTGATGCATTGCCAGCTCTCTCTTCTCCTCCTACCTTCACACACTGAGGGGAGGAGAAGGGTGGTTATGTAGTGCTGATATCCATCACTGCCATCACTTCTGAGGTCTGGGAAGAGGGGGTTGGAGGTGTTGTTTGACTGCTGAAAAAATAAATAAATAAATAAATAAAAAAAAAAAAAATATATATATATATATATGTATTTATTTATTATAGAAAAGTTACAGGATAACTTGTCATTTACTTATGTAAAGCTCTGCTTATTCTGAGCTAAATAGAAATGTGGGCGGTCCTGCTCAGTGATTGACAGCTCTCTCTTTAAGCACACTTATACTCAGAGGATGATATGTATAAATGATAAGTGACCTGATGGGAGCTGTAGTTCTGCAACCAGGATGGCTACAGGTTGAAAAACTACAACTCTCATCATGTCCTGTCAGCAGGGCATGATTGGAGCTGTAGTTTTGCAACCAGGATGGCCACAGATTGAAAACCTACAAACTCCCATCATATCCTGTCAGCAGGCATGATGGGAGCTGTAGTTTTGAAACCAGGATGGCCACAGGTTGCAAAACTACAACTCCCATCATGTCCTTGGGGAGCGGGCTGAGGACAAGGGGGAGGGGTGTCAGGCAGCGGGCTGAGGTCTGGGATGGGGGAAATGGGAGAGATACAGCCAGGTGCTGAGGTCCGGGTGGGGGGGAGGGTGTGGGGTAGCACAGTGCTGGATTCTGCGCTGCCAAGGTCCAGGGGGAGGAATGGGGTGTCTGGCAGCTGGGCACCACTGACATCTGTCATCTGACATCTTTCTGTGGTGCGGGAGGGCAAAAGATGGTCGAAGGACCGCAGCGCTGTCTCTGTCAGGTATGGGGTAAGGGGGGTCGCTCCCTGCAGACACCTGCCAGCCTTTCACTTGTCCCCAGCCCCGGTCTGTCATCTGAATTCCGGGCGCTTTCCTGATGTTAATCAGGGAAACGTCCGGGGTTCTTTCGCTTCCATAGACTTCTATGGGAGCGCCTGGGCCGGGTTTCGGGAAGAAAATAGGACAGGATAGGAAAAATCCTGAAGGGTGTCCATCACTAATGTACCCCTATGGGTCCGGAAATCCGCCCAGATTTTCCAGACGTGTGAAGGGGGCCTAACATGCTACCCGTAGACTGACAGGTTCATTTTAAACATATAAAATAGTAAATAATTTTAAATAAATTGTAAATGTTAAAGGGATTCCCTCAGCTGTAATTTACATATTACATTTCTGACACTGGTCAAGGACGCCAAGGAGACACATGGTACCTCTCATATAGCTGGGTTATTGTTACATATTATCTCTCCAATATGTGAATTCTAATAAATGTAACTAGTCACTTAGACATTCACAATTATTGAGCATATACTCTTTATTCTAGTGTATAAAGAGGGGTGGAGCTATGCAAATGAGCTCCTCTTATAACGGCATATGTCATAGGAAAGCCAGCTCAATCCGGTTCAATCCGGTTTAATCTGGTCAGGGTCAGTCTATCAGCCACTGATGCAGTTCAGGCCATTGTCATTAGAGGGCGCAAGCACAGGAAACAAAGGAGAAGATGTCACAGGAGAGATAAGTAAATCCTAAATATCCATCAGAATAGATCACAGTTCAAGGGCTGTAGATTCTTTTTTACACGATTGCTATGTGTTAAAGAGAACCTGTCTTGTTGTAAATGGAGTTCAATCTATAGGCAGCATGTTATACAGTAGGAGGAAGGGGCTATTCAGTAGAATATATAGATGTTTTTTTTTTTTAAGTTCTAGGATAACTTGTTAGTTACTTATGTAAAACCGCTTGGATGGACATGGCTGTATCAGGGCCAGGAGTTTATTAGGCCACGCAGCACCCTTATATATTGTGACATGGACCAGATTAACTTCAGTGGGGTTTACAGCAATATGGGGAGGAGGATTAACTACAGCGGGGTTAACTACATGAATACCTATGGGGGGAGGCTGGTGTATTCCCTATACTAATATATATATATATATATATATATATATATATATATATTGACAGTATATGTAATAGGGCTATGAAGAGGGAAGATTTATCTTTGAAACTGCCTCACTTGCCCCTAGCAACCATCAGATTCCAATGAAAAGTGGTTGCTAGGGGCAAGTGAGCCAGTTTCACTTTGCAACATGTTTGATAAATCTCCCCTTCATAACCCTATTACACATACTGTCTACATACCTTGGACCACCCTGTAATATATATATATATATATATATATATAAATTGAACACGAGGACGGCACTCCAGTAGTGTATAGTGAAGATTTATTCACCCAATCACAAACAGCGACGTTTCGACTCTAACATGAGTCCTTCTCAATCAAGTACAAAGTGGTATCATGGTGATATTATATGAGGGGGAACACCCCCAAGGTGTGTATCTCAATTAGTGACATCATAATATAAACATAGGTATAGAAGTGTTTATCTACTCATCAGTGCCAAAATATTTAATATTCATATAGCATACATATTACATAGTGTATATACATTTCAGTGCATAACAAGTGCATATGAAATTCCTCCCAGAATCCATATATAATCACTAAAACATATTCTTCCTTCTAATCGAGGGTTAAGATGGAGGTCGGACCTGACTCACCCTCCGTCCGTTCAGCCAATCCCACTGTATGAAGGCATGCCGCATACCGCTTGTAAACAGAACATCTGCGCATATCCGGATGTAGACATGTCATGTGCTTGTCATCTGCTCACAGTCCGGTAACGATCACATGATTGATTATGCGCATGCGCAAATAGTCCGTGTAGTACAACGGGCGCCATCTTGGGAAAGGTACATCACCTTCCAGCGCGCGCATGTGCAAGATGTCTGTGTGACACATCGGGCGCCATCTTGGGGAAGGTAACAGCACCTTCCATCGCCCATACCTCCTACAAATGTCAAAGAGGTGTATTGCAGGACTAGTAGGAAAAGGGGGGAAGAAAGAATTGCTCACCAACTAGAGTTTGTCATAAACGAGGTGTCTGAAGCAGTCACAGCAGTGACACAACACTCTTCACGGTGAATTCATCACTCTCCTGAGCGCACGGGCTCTGCCAGATTCAAGGACTGCCAAATTACCTTATATGACTACTCTTCTTAGAGCGACTCCCCTCGATTCCTACAAATTTTGTCCCACATTAGTTTCACACGGACCAGAAGGTGGTTAGATAAAGACCGGATAATGGTTTGAATAAGGATTGAGAAAAATTCAGTGGAAAGGTGAGTATAAGGTCCTCGCTCCATCTGTATAGATAAACAGAAGAAAAGTTGTAAACGGATGATTTCGTGTCATTTATGTCCTTCAGTGTCCGTGTCCGTATTATTGTAGGAGAGAAACAACGAATGAGTGCCGTATACGTTGAATAATCATAAGTCTTCTATTCGCAAGGTAGACTTGACCTCCCTGTTTCCAGACATTTTGTAGAAGCGGGCCATAGCCTTCAACAGTTGCGGTTTACAATAATTGACCACATTCCGTTACCACGCCGGGGTGGAAACAGACAAAAAAGTTAAAACAAAGAGAGGCCCAATGGATTACACGTCTCAATGCCCTTCAACCGCATGGGTTAAATGTGGACTTTTCATGAAAGCATTTCTATGATATAGAGCTTGACCACTGTGCAATTATTTACATGCTCTTGCTGAAGGAAAAGAGTACATAGATCTTTATTATTATTATTTCTTTATACGTGCACTTACACTAAGTAAGATATACACTAACACTTGTGTCTAATTATGTTTTCGTCTGTTTATCTATACAGATGGAGCGAGGACCTTATACTCACCTTTCCAACTGGATTTTTCTCAATCCTATTCAAACCATTATCCGGTCTTTATCTAAACCACCTTCTGGTCCGTGTGAAACTAATGTGGGACAAAATTTGTAGGAATCGAGGGAGGTCGCTCTAAGAAGAGTAGTCATATAAGGTAATTGGCAGTCCTTGAATCTGGCAGAGCCCGTGCGCTCAGGAGAGTGATGAATTCACCGTGAAGAGTGTGGCACTGCTGTGACTGCTTCAGACACCTCGTTTATGACAAACTCTAGTGGTGAGCAATTCTTTCTCCCCCCTTTTCATACTAGTCCTGCAATAAACCTCTTTGACATTTGTAGGAGGTATGGGCGATGGAAGGTGCTGTTACCTTCCCCAAGATGGCGCCCGATGTGTCACAAGGACATCTTGCACATGCGCGCGCTTGGAAGGTGATGTTACCTTTCCCAAGATGGCGCCCGTTGTACTACACGGACTATTTGCGCAGCGCATAATCAATCATGTGATCGTTACCGGACTGTGAGCAGATGACAAGCCACATGACATGCCTACATCCGGATATGCGCAGATGTTCGTTTACAAGCGGTATGCGGCATGCCTTCAATACAGTGGGATTGGCTGAACGGACGGAGGGTGAGTCAGGTCCGACCTCCATCTTAACCTCGATAGAAGGAAGAATATGTTTTAGTGATTATATATGGATTCTGGGAGGAATTTCATATGCACTTGTTATGCACTGAAATGTATATACACTATGTAATATGTATGTTATATGAATATGAATATTTTGGCACTGATGAGTAGATAAACACTTCTATACCTATGTATATATTATGATGTCACTAATTGAGATACACACCTTGGGGGTGTTCCCCCTCATATAAATATCACCATGATACCACTTTGTACTTGCTTGAGAAAGACTCATGTTAGAGTCGAAACGTCGCTGTTTGTGATTGGGTGAATAAATCTTCACTCTACACTACTGGAGTGCCGTCCTCACGTTCAATTTTTGTTATCCAGAGGAGTCGGGGGTCGACTTTTATGGGACGTGCACCCCCAGCTTTAAGCTATTTTTGGACTTCAAAGCCAGCACAGTGCCGTCCATCTACCATTTTCTATATATATATAATTATATAGGCACAGAGGGGCTATGTTACTATATTATATGGAGCATATAGGGGACTATACCATATGGTGGCACAGGGAAGGCTATATTATATGTGGGCAGAGACGAGGCTTGTTTACCCTATGGAGACATGGAACAGCCTGAATACTATTTGAAGGCATATTGGGCATAACTGCTATATGGGGGCACAGAGGGGACATGGTTAGTGTGTGGAGTGAGACAGGGAGTTTGTATAGAGATAATGATGATTTTGGAGCAAGGAGCCTAAAATGTTTTTCTCACAGATCCTGTGGGGACAAGTCATGGCCAAAGAAATCTTCATGATGGGCTGAGCCAGACAGATAAGAAAAGAAACAGAGAACAACTTTGACTATGAAAAACATCACAGAGAAGCCGCCTCCTGTGAGTAACTGCAGTATAGCCAGTATAAGTCTGCAGAACCTGCATACAGCGGGATCTACCTCTATACGGTCACTGCTCAGGGAGAATATTACTCTTTATATAGTGAATATTATTCAGTGACAGGATAGTGGTATTTTCCAGTCACTGTATGGTATAGGTAGTGGTTATGGTGTGACGGTAATATGTCCTGTATATACTGGTATTGTGGTAATATATGTATTATAAGGGTGACTTCACACATAACGTATCATAGTGAATTTCTCACTGCAATACTCGGTACTGTCATTTTTTTGGCTTTACATTCTCAGAGCGGATTTTTCATTATGCTGCAAGAAATGTAGCCCTTTCCCACTCACCCCAGCAGCTGCTGGACTAATACATGTAAAAACACACACAAGGCGGTCAGCTCACCCTAGTCTACAGCGTAATCCAAACCCTCGGTGAAGCACGGATGTATATGGGCCCAATCCTATCCAAGATAGTCAGGCAAAATGGTAGGAAAGTATCCAGCTCCAGAAAGTGCAGTAAAACAAGAGTTTATTCCAAAAAGTACAAAAACATGAAATAAAAATACATGGACGTCCATGAAAAAAACAACGCGTTTAAGAGCATAAGCTCATTAGTCATGGGAACTTGTGTTACTCTCCCACCTGCGTCCCTTTTCCCAGTCCCTACAACACTATCCTTCATATACAGTATGGGGAGGATATGGTTTGTGGGCTGCTGGAGTTTGCGTGTCAGGACTGATTTAAAGTCCCAGTCCAGCCCTGGTCCCAGGATAACTTGTCATTTATTTATTTAAATCTCTGATCATTCTGCGCTAAATAATGTAGGTGGTCCTAAATACCCATGCATACCCAGGCTCTGGCTATTGAAATTATCAGAGACTGTAAGTCCTTTGGAATTAGGGGGGATGAGAAGTTACTATTATATGTGGATTGCATCCTTATATTTTGTTAACGACCCCCAGAGGGCAGTACCACAGATTATTCAAAATACTTAAACTTATATAGCATTATCCCTGAGATATGTACATATGGCTCTAGAGAGATAAAGATATTGATGTGTATAGCATGGATCAGGAACATTTATCATAACTTTGTTGTTTACAGGTGACCGATGCCCAGTGAGATGATCAGCAAGATGGTCACCCCTGCCAGCTGCAAGAAAGGAATGGAAAGAAAGGTAATTAATATTTCATTAATTACTGATAACACTTAGGCTAGATGTGAGTTCTAGACCTGCAGAGATGTCACAGTCTCTACTTGATGCATGATGATATTCGTCCTCTTGCTATGTATATCTTTTATAGGCATTTCTATTGTAACACTTCTCTAAGGTACAAAGAGGAGGGACATTTCTGCTCTCTACTCTTTTTTCCTACTGGCAGGAATCTGCCTTTGTTTGTTTCGGATAAAATAGACATAGGTAACCAGAGAGTTAAGAAAAATAGACTGTGGACTGACTGACCACAGCATTCATGCCCTTTGCATGGCCCTACAAAACTTGGAGCCCTCTGGATTAGTTTTTGCCCACTGAAATAATCCCCATGATGACTATGATGAAATGCCAATATGACACCTCCATTCAAGGTTTGTATAGACTTAGCAATGCTACTGTTCAGCCAGTTCCTGATTCCATCTTGGAATCAAGTCTCCGGTGCTGACTGTTGTCTACGCAGCAATGCCCTTAGTAGACTTTCTATAAACTCCTAAGACCGGAATATCCCGGGCAGCTCATATTCTAAAGGAGTATGAAGCGCAATCGCTAGTATAATTTCCAGACATGGAGCTGACACATTTCCCAAGTGCCAAAGACAAATGATAGCAGGCCAATGGACCTCTATCTTGATGAATGAAAAAGGACTGGCCTTTACTGCATTTATTAGACAGAAGAGCGAGATGTGCCAAAAAGGACATCCTCCAAGTCCAATGAGGCAAAGGACCACTTTTTAGGTGCCACAGTTTCACCTAGATGAAAAAGCCGAACAAGGCAGTCAGGAATGTTGTCTTGTCAAGCAAAGTTAAAGATAAAGAATTAACAAAAACCAAACCTTTATTATCGGTGTTGCGGCTTTTGCACCTTTTCTTAAAAGGTAAGCACAAAATATCTAAAACCACCAATACCGTAAATAACTCAGCAGTTCAATATCTTTCAACATCCCTTCTTGAACCTAAGAGTAGTAGCATAGCTTGGCACATGAATAATGGCCACACCACCTAATGAAGCCATGACCCCTCACAACCCGCAGCCTTCTGGATTAGGTTTGGCTCACCAAGATTCAATTATGGACCTTAGATTCCGATGCTGACTGATGCTCACGTACCAATACCTTCTCTGTAGTTTTGGTATCGAGGCCTAGGACCGACACCTCTGAAGCAGCCCCTATTGGAAAGGAAAGCAGCGTTTAATCCCAAGGATTAAGACCCCCAGCTGACCCCCATTCCTAAGGACCGAAGGAAACCAGAAGCGAGTCAATAGACCTCTATCTTAAGGAATGAAACAGGGCTCACCTCTGCTCCTACACACTTAGAATTTATTTTTAGTTCATTCTATGGATTGTAAACGCTACCGAGCAGAGCTCTCACTTCTCATGTTTGAGTTAAGGTTTAAAAGTGTTCCTCTTTAAGGTCTTTTCTTTCTATATATGTAGCCCCAGATTTGTAAAGTGCTGCAGGATATTTCATCACTATCTAAATCATATTGTTATTATTATTGAAATTTTTTCTAGATTTTTATATTGTGTTACATGTACAGGTTTTTAAAAAGTCAGGAAAAGATTTGAATAAAGGAGAAGTCTCAGTCTTTACTGTATATGTATCCTACATTTATGATCTGTCCTGTCTTTGCATTCAATAATAACAATTAAAAACCTGACTGTGTGAACACAACCCTGCATGTCTAACCTAAAGCTTTATGTTCAAAAGCAAACCCACTAACCCACGATGACCCAATAATTTAACAATGGATCCAAAGTTAAAGAACAGCAATGGGCCTCGAAAACCACACCTTTGTTATAGGCTTTGATGCTTGGCCCTCAACGACTAAAGCCACCTATAGCGGAAATAAAATGCAACAATACAATGTTGTCAACCTCCCAGTTTCTACCCAAGAGGAAAGCCGTGACTGGGCACACTAGTGCCTGTTCCGAAGCACCAAGGTCAGAAATTTTAGACTTATCTTTCCCTTTCAATGCTTACATAATCCCTGAGATATGTAATTATGGCCCTTGAGTGTCATAAAATTAGTGCCTATAGCATGTATCAAGAACACGTTATCATGGCTTTGTCTTTTTACAGGTGACCGATGCCTAGTGAGATGATCAGCAAGATGGACACCCCTGCCAGCTGCAAGAAAGCAATGGAAAGACAGGTAATTAATATTTATATTAATTACTGATAACACTTAGGCTAGATGTGAGTTCTAGACCTGCAGAGATGTCACAGTCTCTACTTGATGCATGATAATATACGTCCTCTTGATATGTGTATCTTCTATAGGCATTTCTATTGTAACACTTCTCTAAGGTGCAAAGAGGAGGGACATTTCTGCTCTCTACTCTTTTTTTCCTACTGGCAGGAATCCGCCTTTGTTTGTTTTGGATAGAATAGACATAGGTAACCAGAGAGTTAAGAAAAATAGACTGTGGACTGACCGCAGCATTTATGCCCTTTGCCATGGCCCTACACAACTTGGAGCCCTCTGGATTAGTTTTTGCCCACTGAAATAATCCCCATGATGACTATGATGATATGCCAATATGACACCTCCATTCAAGGTTTGTGTAGACTTAGCAATGCTACTGTTCAGCCAGTTCCTGATTCCATCTTGGAATCAAGTCTCCAGTGCTGACTGTTGTCTACGCAGCAATGCCCTTAGTAGACTCTCTATCAACTTCTAGGACTGGAATATCCCGGGCAGCTCATATTCTAAAGGAATATGAAGCGTAACCGCTAGTATAATTTCCAGACATGGAGCTGACACATTTCCCAAGTGCCAAAGAAAATGATAGCAGGCCAATGGACCTCTATCTTGATGAATGAAAAAGGACTCGCCTTTACTGCATTTATTAGACAGAAGAGCGAGATGTGCCAAAAAGGACATCCTCCAAGTCCAATGAGGCAAAGGACCACTTTTTAGGTGCCACAGTTTCACCTAGATGAAAAAGCCGAACAAGGCAGTAGGAATGTTTTCTTTGTCAAGCAAAGTTAAAGGTAAAGAATTAACAGCAAAAAACACACCTTTATTATCGGTGTTGCGGCTTTTGCACCTTTTCTTAAAAGGTAAGCACAAAATAACTAAAGCCACCAATACCGTAAATAACTCTAGCAGTTCAATATCTTTCAACATCCCTTCTTGAACCTAAGAGGAGTGGCATGGCACACATCGCCTAATGGCCACACCACCTATGGAAGCCATGACCCCTCACAACCCGCAGCCTTCTGGATTAAGTTTGGCCCACCAAGATTCCATTATGGACTTTAGTTTTCGATGCTGACTGATGCTCACGTACCAATACCTTCTCTGTAGTTTTGGTATCGAGGCCTAGGACCGACACCTCTGAAGCAGCCTCTATTGGAAAGGAAAGCAGCGTTTAATCCCAAGGATTAAGACCCCCAGCTGACCCCCATTCCTAAGGACCGAAGGAAACCAGAAGCGAGTCAATGGACCTCTATCTTAAGGAATGAAACAGGGCTCACCTCTGCTCCTACACACTCAGGAATTTATTTTTAGTTCATTCTATGGATTGTAAGCTCTACCGAGCAGAGCTCTCACTTCTCAAGTTTGAGTTAAGGTTTAAAAGTGTTCCTCTTTAAGGTCTTTTCTTTCTATCTATGAAGCCCCAGATTTGTAAAGTGCTGCGGGATATTTCATCACTATCTAAATCATATTGTTATTATTATTGACATTTTTTCTAGATTTTTATATTGTGTTTACATGTACAGGTTTTTAAAAAGTCAGGAAAAGATTTGAATAAAGGAGAAGTCTCAGTCCTTACAGTATATGTATCCGATATTTATGATCTGTCCCTGTCTTTGCATTCAATAATAACAATTAAAAACCTGACTGTGTGAACACAACCCTGCATGTCTAAACTAAAGCTTTATGTTCAAAAGCAAACCCACTAACCCACGATGACCCAATAATTTAACAATGGATCCAAAGTTAAAGAAAAGCAATGGCCTCCCGAAAACCACACCTTTGTTATAGGCTTTGATGCTTGGCCCTCAACGACTAAAGCCACCTATAGCGGAAATAAAATGCAACAATGCAATGTTGTCACCCTCTAGTTTCTACCCAAGAGGAGGGCCGTGACTGGGCACACTACTGCCTGTTCCGAAGCACCAAAGTCAGAAATTTTAGACTTGTCTTTCTCTTTCAATGCTTACATAATCCCTGAGATATGTAATTATGGCCCTTGAGTGCCATAGATATTAGTGCCTATAGCATGTATCAAGAACACGTTATCATGGCTTTGTCTTTTTACAGGTGACCGATTCCCAGTGAGATGATCAGCAAGATGGTTACCACTGCCAGCTGCAAGAAAGCAATAGAAAGACAGGTAATTAAAATTTATATTAATTACTGATAACACTTAGGCTAGATGTGAGTTCTAGACCTGCAGAGATGTCACAGTCTCTACTTGATGCATGATGATATACGTCTTCTTGCTATGTATATCTTCTATAGGCATTTCTATTGTAACACTTCTCTAAGGTACAAAGAGGAGGGACATTTCTGCTCTCTACTCTTTTTTTCCTACTGGCAGGAATCCGCCTTTGTTTGTTTCGGATAGAATAGACATAGATAACCAGAGAGTTAAGAAAAATAGACTGTGGACTGACTGACCGCAGCATTCATGCCCTTTGCCATGGCCCTACACAACTTGGAGCCCTCTGGATTAGTTTTTGCCCACTGAAATAATCCCCATGATGACTATGATGATATGCCAATATGACACCTCCATTCAAGGTTTGTGTAGACTTAGCAATGCTACTGTTCAGCCAGTTCCTGATTCCATCTTGGAATCAAGTCTCCAGTGCTGACTGTTGTCTACGCAGCAATGCCCTTAGTAGACTCTCTATCAACTTCTAGGACCGGAATATCCAAGGCAGCTCATATTCTAAAGGAATATGAAGCGTAACCGCTAGTATAATTTCCAGACATGGAGCTGACACATTTCCCAAGTGCCAAAGAAAAATGATAGCAGGCCAATGGACCTCTATCTTGATGAATGAAAAAGGACTGGCCTTTACTGCATTTATTAGACAGAAGAGCGAGATGTGCCAAAAAGGACATCCTCCAAGTCCAATGAGGCAAAGGACCACTTTTTAGGTGCCAAAGTTTCACCTAGATGAAAAAGACGAACAAGGCAGGCAGGAATGTTGTCTTTGTTAAGCAAAGTTAAAAGATAAGAATTAACAGCAAAAACCCACCACTTATTATCGGTGTTGCGGCTTTTTGCACCTTTTT
Organism: Dendropsophus ebraccatus; assembly: GCF_027789765.1. Lineage (NCBI taxonomy): Eukaryota > Metazoa > Chordata > Amphibia > Anura > Hylidae > Dendropsophus > Dendropsophus ebraccatus. Next base: position 166,812,545 of record NC_091455.1, read on the forward strand.
CTTAAAAGGTAAGCACAAAATAACTAAAGCCACAATACCGTAGATAACTCCAGCAGTCAATATCTTTCAACATCCCTTCTTGAACCTAAGAGGAGTAGCATGGCTTGGCACATCGCCTAATGGCCACACCACCTAAGGAAGCCATGACCCCTCACAACCCGCAGCCTTCTGGATTAGGTTTGGCCCACCAAGATTCCATTATGGACTTTAGTTTTCGATGCTGACTGATGCTCACGTACCAATACCTTCTCTGTAGTTTTGGTATCGAGGCCTAGGACCGACACCTCTGAAGCAGCCCCTATTGGAAAGGAAAGCAGCGTTTAATCCCAAGGATTAAGACCCCCAGCTGACCCCCATTCCTAAGGACCGAAGGAAACCAGAAGCGAGTGAATGGACCTCTATCTTAAGGAATAAAACAGGGCTCACCTCTGCTTCCTACACACTCAGGAATTTTATTTTTAGGTTCATTCTATGGATTGTAAGCTCTACCAAGCAGAGCTCTCACTTCTCATGTTTGAGTTAAGGTTTTAAAAGTGTTCCTCTTTAAGGTCTTTCTTTCTATCTATGAAGCCCAGATTTTTAAAGTGCTGCGGATATTTCATCACTATCTAATCATATTGTTATTATTATTGACATTTTTTCTAGATTTTTTATATTGTGTTTACATGTACAGGTTTTTTAAAAAGTCAGGAAAAGATTTGAATAAAGGAGAAGTCTCAGTCTTTCCTGTATATGTATCCTATATTTATGATCTGTCCCTGTCTTTGCATTCAATAATAACAATTAAAAACCTGACTGTGTGAACACAACCCTGCATGTCTAACCTAAAGCTTTATGTTCAAAAGCAAACCCACTAACCCACGATGACCCAATAATTTAACAATGGATCCAAAGTTAAAGAAAAGCAATGGCCCTCGAAAACCAACACCTTTGTTATAGGCTTTGATGCTTGGCCCTCAACGACTAAGCCACCTATAGCGGAAATAAAATGCAACTATACAATGTTGTCACCCTCCCAGTTTCTACCCAAGAGGAGGGCCGTGACTGGGCACACTAGTGCCTGTTCCGAAGCACCAAAGTCAGAAATTTTAGACTTGTCTTTCCCTTTCAATGCTTACATAATCCCTGAGATATGTAATTATGGCCCTTGAGTGCCATAGATATTAGTGCCTATAGCATGTATCAAGAACACGTTATCATGGCTTTGTCTTTTTACAGGTGACCGATGCCCAGTGAGATGAATCAGCAAGATGGTTACCCTGCCAGCTGCATAAAGCAATAGAAAGACAGGTAATTAATATTTTATATTAATTACTGATAACACTTAGGCTAGATGTGAGTTTAGGACCTGCAGAGATGTCACAGTCTCTACTTGATGCATGATGATATACGTCCTCTCTGCTTATGTATATCTTCTATAGGCATTTTCTATTGTAACACTTCTCTAAGGTGCAAAGAGGAGGGACATTTCTGCTCTCTACTCTTTTTTTTTCTACTGGCAGGAATCCGCCTTTGTTTGTTTCGGATAGAATAGACATAGATAACCAAAGAGTTAAGAAAAATAGACTGTGGACTGACTGACCCACAGCATTCATGCCCTTTGCCATGGCCCTACACAACTTGGAGCCCTCTGGATTAGTTTTTGCCCACTGAAATAATCCCCTGGAATGACTATGATGATATGCCAATATGACACCTCCATTCAAGGTTTGTATAGACTTAGCAATGCTACTGTTCAGCAGTCCTGATTCTATCTTGGAATCAAGTCTCCAGTGCTGAATGTTTGTCTAACGCAGCAATGCCCTTAGTAGACTCTCTATTCAACTTCTAGGACTGGAATATCCCGGGCAGCTCATATTCTAAAGTAATACGAAGCGTAACCGCTAGTATAATTTCCTGACATGGAGCTGACACATTTCCCAAGTGCCAAAGAAAAATGATAGCAGGCCAATGGACCTCTATCTTGATGAATGAAAAAGGACTCGCCCTTAACTGCATTTATTAGACAGGAGAGCGAGATGTGCCAAAAAGGACATCCTCCAAGTCCAATGAGGCAAAGGACCACTTTTTTAGGTGCCACAGTTTCACGTAGATGAAAAAGCCGAACAAGGCAGTCCAGTAATGTTGTCTTTGTCAAGCAAAGTTAAAGATAAAGAATTAAACAGCAAATACCACACCTTTATTATCGGGTGTTGTGGCTTTTGCACCTTTTCTTAAAAGGTAAGCACAAAATAACTAAAGCCACCAATACCGTAAATAACTACAGCAGTTCAATATCTTTCAACAATCCCTTCTGAACCTAAGAGGAGTGGCATGGCTTGGCACATCGCCTTATGCCACACCACCTAAGGAAGCCATGGACCCCTCACAACCGCAGCCTTCTGGATTAGGTTTGGCCCACCAAGATTCCATTATGGACTTTAGTTTTCGATGCTAACTGATGCTCACGTACCAATACCTTCTCTGTACTTTTGGTATCGAGGCCTAGGACCGACACCTCTGAAGCAGCCCCTATTGGAAAGGAAAGCAGCGTTTAATCCCAAGGATTAAGACCCCCAGCTGACCCCCATTCCTAAGGACCGAAGGAAACCAGAAGCGAGTCAATGGACCTCTATCTTAAGAAATGAAACAGGGCTCACCTCTGCTCCTACACACTCAGGAATTTTATTTTTAGTTCATTCTATGGATTGTAAGCTCTACCGAACAGAGCTCTCACTTCTCATGTTTGAGTTAAGGTTAAAAAGTGTTCCTCTTTAAGGTCTTTTCTTTCTATCTATGAAGCCCCAGATTTTTAAAGTGCTGCGGGATATTTCATCACTATCTAAATCATATTGTTATTATTATGGACATTTTTTCTAGATTTTTATATTGTGTTTACATGTACAGGTTTTTAAAAAGTCAGGAAAAGATTTGAATAAAGGAGAAGTCTCAGTCTTTCCTGTATATGTATCCTATATTTATGATCTGTCCCTGTCTTTGCATTCAATAATAACAATTAAAAACCTGACTGTGTGAACACAACCCTGCATGTCTAACCTAAAGCTTTATGTTCAAAGCAAACCCACTAACCCACGATGACCCAATAATTAACAATGGATCCAAAGTTAAAGAAAAGCAATGGCCCTCGAAAACCACACCTTTGTTATAGGCTTTGATGCTTGGCCCTCAACGACTAAAGCCACCTATAGCGGAAATAAAATGCAACAATACAATGTTGTCACCCTTCCAGTTTCTACCCAAGAGGAGGGCCGTGACTGGGCACACTAGTGCCTGTTCCGAAGCACCAAAGTCAGAAATTTTAGACTTGTCTTTCTCTTTCAATGCTTACATAATCCCTGAGATATGTAATTATGGCCCTTGAGTGCCATAGATATTAGTGCCTATAGCATGTATCAAGAACACGTTATCATGGCTTTGTCTTTTTACAGGTGACCGATGCCCAGTGAGATGATCAGCAAGATGGTTACCCCTGCCAGCTGCATAAAGCAATAGAAAGACAGGTAATTAATATTTATATTAATTACTGATAACACTTAGGCTAGATGTCAGTTCTAGACCTGCAGAGATGTCACAGTCTCTACTTGATGCATGATGATATACGTCCTCTTGCTATGTATATCTTCTATAGGCATTTCTATTGTAACACTTCTCTAAGGTACAAAGAGGAGGGACATTTCTGCTCTCTACTCTTTTTTTTCTACTGGCAGGAATCCGCCTTTGTTTGTTCGGATAGAATAGACATAGATAACCAGAGAGTTAAGAAAAATAGACTGTGGACTGACTGACCGCAGCATTCATGCCCTTTGCCATGGCCTACACAACTTGGAGCCCTCTGGATTAGTTTTTTGCCCACTGAAATAATCCCCATGATGACTATGATGATATGCAATATGACACCTCCATTCAAGGTTTGTATAGACTTAGCAATGCTACTGTTCAGCCAGTTCCTGATTCCATCTTGGAATCAAGTCTCCAGTGCTGACTGTTTGTCTACGCAGCAATGCCCTTAGTAGACTCTCTATAAACTTCTAGGACCGGAATATCCCGGGCAGCTCATATTCTAAAGGAATATGAAGCGTAACCGCTAGTATAATTTCCAGACATGGAGCTGACACATTTCCCAAGTGCCAAAGAAAAATGATAGCAGGCCAATGGACCTTTATCTTGATGAATGAAAAAGGACTCGCCTTTACTGCATTTATTATACAGAAGAGCGAGATGTGCCAAAAAGGACATCCTCCAAGTCCAATGAGGCAAAGGACCACTTTTTAGGTGCCACAGTTTCACCTAGATGAAAAAGCCGAACAAGGCAGTCAGGAATGTTGTGCTTGTCAAGCAAAGTTAAAGATAAAGAATTAACAGCAAAAACCACACCTTTATTATCGGTGTTGCGGCTTTTGCACCTTTTCTTAAAAGGTAAGCACAAAATAACTAAAGCCACCAATACCGTAAATAACTCCAGCAGTTCAATATCTTTCAACATCCCTTCTTGAACCTAAGAGGAGTGGCATGGCTTGGCACATCGCCTAATTGCCACACTCCCTATGGAAGCCATGACCCCTCACAACCCGCAGCCTTCTGGATTAGGTTTGGCCCACCAAGATTCCATTATGGACTTTAGTTTTCGATGCTAACTGATGCTCACGTACCAATACCTTCTCTGTAGTTTTGGTATCGAGGCCTAGGACCGACACCTCTGAAGCAGCCCCTATTGGAAATGAAAGCAGCGTTTAATCCCAAGGATTAAGACCCCCAGCTGACCCCCATTCCTAAGGACCGAAGGAAACCAGAAGCGAGTCAATGGACCTCTATCTTAAGGAATGAAACAGGGCTCACCTCTGCTCCTACACACTCAGGAATTTTATTTTTAGTTCATTCTATGGATTGTAAGCTCTACCGAGCAGAGCTCTCACTTCTCATGTTTGAGTTAAGGTTTAAAAGTGTTCCTCTTTAAGGTCTTTTCTTCTAATCTATGAAGCCCCAGATTTTTAAAGTGCTGCGGGATATTTCATCACTATCTAAATCATATTGTTATTATTATTGACATTTTTTTCTAGATTTTTATATTGTGTTTACATGTACAGGTTTTTAAAAAGTCAGGAAAAGATTTTGAATAAAGGAGAAGTCTCAGTCTTTACTGTATATGTATCCTATATTTATGACTCTGTCCCTGTCTTTGCATTCAATAATAACAATTAAAAACCTGACTGTGTGAACACAACCCTGCATGTCTAACCTAAAGCTTTATGTTCAAAAGCAAACCCACTAACCCACGATGACCCAATAATTTAACAATGGATCCAAAGTTAAAGAAAAGCAATGGCCCTCGCAAACCACACCTTTGTTATAGGCTTTGATGCTTGGCCCTCAACGACTAAAGCCACCTATAGCGGAAATAAAATGCAACAATACAATGTTGTCACCCTTCCAGTTTCTACCCAAGAGGAGGGCCGTGACTGGGCACACTAGTGCCTGTTCCGAAGCACCAAAGTCAGAAATTTTAGACTTGTCTTTCTCTTTCAATGCTTACATAATCCCTGAGATATGTAATTATGGCCCTTGAGTGCCATAGATATTAGTGCCTATAGCATGTATCAAGAACACGTTATCATGGCTTTGTCTTTTTACAGGTGACCGATGCCCAGTGAGATGATCAGCAAGATGGTTACCCCTGCCAGCTGCATAAAGCAATAGAAAGACAGGTAATTAATTTTTATATTAATTTACTGATAACACTTAGCTAGATGTGAGTTCTAGACCTGCAGAGATGTCACAGTCTCTACTTGATGCATGATGATATACGTCCTCTTGCTATGTATATCTTCTATAGGCATTTCTATTGTAACACTTCTCTAAGGTAACAAAGAGGAGGGACATTTCTGCTCTCTACTCTTTTTTTCTACTGGCAGGAATCCGCCTTTGTTTGTTTCGGATAGAATAGACATAGATAACCAGAGAGTTAAGAAAAATAGACCTGTGGACTGACTGACCGCAGCATTCATGCCCTTTGCCATGGCCCTACACAACTTGGAGCCCTCTGGATTAGTTTTTGCCCACTGAAATAATCCCCATGATGACTATGATGATATGCCAATATGACACCTCCATTTCAAGGTTTGTATAGACTTAGCAATGCTACTGTTCAGCCAGTTCCTGATTCCATCTTGGAATCAAGTCTCCAGTGCTGACTGTTGTCTACGCAGCAATGCCCTTAGTAGACTCTCTATAAACTTCTAGGACCGGAATATCCCGGGCAGCTCATATTCTAAAGGAATATGAAGCGTAACCCCTAGTATAATTTCCAGACATGGAGCTGACACATTTCCAAGTGCCAAAGAAAAATGATAGCAGGCCAATGGACCTCTATCTTGATGAATGGAAAAAGACTGGCCTTTACTGCATTTATTAGACAGAAGAGCGAGATGTGCCAAAAAGGACATCCTCCAAGTCCAATGAGGCAAAGGACCACTTTTTAGGTGCCACAGTTTCACCTAGATGAAAGCCGAAAAGGCAGTCAGGAATGTTGTCTTTGTCAAGCAAAGTTAAAGATAAGAATTAACAGCAAAACCACACCTTTATTATCGGTGTTGCGGCTTTTGCACCTTTTCTTAAAAGGTAAGCACAAAATAACCTAAAGCCACCAATACCGTAAATAACTCCAGCAGTTCAATATCTTTCAACATCCCTTCTTGAACCTAAGAGGAGTGGCATGGCTTGGCACATCGCCTAATTGCCACACTCCCTATGGAAGCCATGACCCCTCACAACCCGCAGCCTTCTGGATTAGGTTTGGCCCACCAAGATTCCATTATGGACTTTAGTTTTCGATGCTAACTGATGCTCACGTACCAATACCTTCTCTGTAGTTTTGGTATCGAGGCCCTAGGACCGACACCTCTGAAGCAGCCCCTATTGGAAAGGGAGCAGCGTTTAATCCCAAGGATTAAGACCCCCAGCTGACCCCCATTCCTAAGGACCGAAGGAAACCAGAAGCGAGTCAATGGACCTCTATCTTAAGGAATGAAACAGGGCTCACCTCTGCTCCTACACACTCAGGAATTTTATATTTAGTTCATTCTATGGATTGTAAGCTCTACCGAGCAGAGCTCTCACTTCTCATGTTTGAGTTAAGGTTTAAAAGTGTTCCTCTTTAAGGTCTATTCTTTCTATCTATGAAGCCCCAGATTTTTAAAGTGCTGCGGGATATTTCATCACTATCTAAATCATATTGTTATTATTATTGACATTTTTTCTAGATTTTTATATTGTGTTTACATGTACAGGTTTTTAAAAAGTCAGGAAAAGATTTGAATAAAGGAGAAGTCTCAGTCTTTACTGTATATGTATCCTATATTTATGATCTGTCCCTGTCTTTGCATTCAATAATAACAATTAAAAACCTGACTGTGTGAACACAACCCTGCATGTCTAACCTAAAGCTTTATGTTCAAAAGCAAACCCACTAACCCACGATGACCCAATAATTTAACAATGGATCCAAAGTTAAAGAAAAGCAATGGCCCTCGAAAACCACACCTTTGTTATAGGCTTTGATGCTTGGCCCTCAACGACTAAAAGCCACCTATAGCGGAAATAAAATGCAACAATACAATGTTGTCACCCTTTCCAGTTTCTACCCAAGAGGAGGGCCGTGACTGGGCACACTAGTGCCTGTTCCGAAGCACCAAAGTCAGAAATTTTAGACTGTCTTTCTCTTTCAATGCTTACATAATCCCTGAGATATGTAATTATGGCCCTTGAGTGCCATAGATATTAGTGCCTATAGCATGTATCAAGAACACGTTATCATGGCTTTGTCCTTTTTACAGGTGACCGATGCCCAGTGAGATGATCAGCAAGATGGTTACCCCTGCCAGCTGCATAAAGCAATAGAAAGACAGGTAATTAATATTTATATTAATTACTGATAACACTTAGGCTAGATGTGAGTTCTAGACCTGCAGAGATGTCACAGTCTCTACTTGATGCATGATGATATACGTCCTCTTGCTATGTATATCTTCTATAGGCATTTCTATTGTAACACTTCTCTAAGGTACAAAGAGGAGGGACATTTCTGCTCTCTACTCTTTTTTTTCTACTGGCAGGAATCCGCCTTTGTTTGTTTCGGATAGAATAGACATAGATAACCAGAGAGTTAAGAAAAATAGACTGTGGACTGACTGACCGCAGCATTCATGCCCTTTGCCATGGCCCTACACAACTTGGAGCCCTCTGGATTAGTTTTTGCCCACTGAAATAATCCCCATGATGACTATGATGATATGCCAATATGACACCTCCATTCAAGGTTTGTATAGACTTAGCAATGCTACTGTTCAGCCAGTTCCTGATTCCATCTTGGAATCAAGTCTCCAGTGCTGACTGTTGTCTACGCAGCAATGCCCTTAGTAGACTCTCTATAAACTTCTAGGACCGGAATATCCCGGGCAGCTCATATTCTAAAGGAATATGAAGCGTAACCGCTAGTATAATTTCCAGACATGGAGCTGACACATTTCCCAAGTGCCAAAGAAAAATGATAGCAGGCCAATGGACCTTTATCTTGATGAATGAAAAAGGACTCGCCTTTACTGCATTTATTATACAGAAGAGCGAGATGTGCCAAAAAGGACATCCTCCAAGTCCAATGAGGCAAAGGACCACTTTTTAGGTGCCACAGTTTCACCTAGATGAAAAAGCCGAACAAGGCAGTCAGGAATGTTGTCTTTGTCAAGCAAAGTTAAAGATAAAGAATTAACAGCAAAAACCACACCTTTATTATCGGTGTTGCGGCTTTTGCACCTTTTCTTAAAGGTAAGCACAAAATAACTAAAGCCACCAATACCGTAAATAACTCCAGCAGTTCAATATCTTTTAACATCCCTTCTTGAACCTAAGAGGAGTGGCATGGCTTGGCACATCGCCTAATTGCCAACACTCCCTATGGAAGCCATGACCCCTCACAACCCGCAGCCTTCTGGATTAGGTTTGGCCCACCAAGATTCCATTATGGACTTTAGTTTTCGATGCTAACTGATGCTCACGTACCAATACCTTCTCTGTAGTTTTGGTATCGAGGCCTAGGACCCGACACCTCTGAAGCAGCCCCTATTGGAAAGGAAGCAGCGTTTAATCCCAAGGATTAAGACCCCCAGCTGACCCCCATTCCTAAGGACCGAAGGAAACCAGAAGCGAGTCAATGGACCTCTATCTTAAGGAATGAAACAGGGCTCACCTCTGCTCCTACCACACTCAGGAATTTTATTTTTAGTTCATTCTATGGATTGTAAGCTCTACCGAGCAGAGCTCTCACTTCTCATGTTGAGTTAAGGTTTAAAAGTGTTCCTCTTTAGGGTCTTTTCTTTCTATCTATGAAGCCCCAGATTTTTAAAGTGCTGCGGGATATTTCATCACTATCTAAATCATATTGTTATTATTATTGACATTTTTTCTAGATTTTTATATTGTGTTTACATGTACAGGTTTTTAAAAAGTCAGGAAAAGATTTGAATAAAGGAGAAGTCTCAGTCTTTACTGTATATGTATCCTATATTTATGATCTGTCCCTGTCTTTGCATTCAATAATAACAATTAAAAACCTGACTGTGTGAACACAACCCTGCATGTCTAACCTAAAGCTTTATGTTCAAAAGCAAACCCACTAACCCACGATGACCCAATAATTTAACAATGGATCCAAAGTTAAAGAAAAGCAATGGCCCTCGAAAACCACACCTTTGTTATAGGCTTTGATGCTTGGCCCTCAACGACTAAAGCCACCTATAGCGGAAATAAAATGCAACAATACAATGTTGTCACCCTTCCAGTTTCTACCCAAGAGGAGGGCCGTGACTGGGCACACTAGTGCCTGTTCCGAAGCACCAAAGTCAGAAATTTTAGACTTGTCTTTCTCTTTCAATGCTTACATAATCCCTGAGATATGTAATTATGGCCCTTGAGTGCCATAGATATTAGTGCCTATAGCATGTATCAAGAACACGTTATCATGGCTTTGTCTTTTACAGGTGACCGATGCCCAGTGAGATGATCAGCAAGATGGTTACCCCTGCCAGCTGCATAAAGCAATAGAAAGACAGGTAATTAATTTTTATATTAATTACTGATAACACTTAGGCTAGATGTGAGTTCTAGACCTGCAGAGATGTCACAGTCTCTACTTGATGCATGATGATATACGTCCTCTTGCTATGTATATCTTCTATAGGCATTTCTATTGTAACACTTCTCTAAGGTACAAAGAGGAGGGACATTTCTGCTCTCTACTCTTTTTTTTCTACTGGCAGGAATCCGCCTTTGTTTTGTTTCGGATAGAATAGACATAGATAACCAGAGAGTTAAGAAAAATAGACTGTGGACTGACTGACCGCAGCATTCATGCCCTTTGCCATGGCCCTACACAACTTGGAGCCCTCTGGATTAGTTTTTGCCCACTGAAATAATCCCCATGATGACTATGATGATATGCCAATATGACACCTCCATTCAAGGTTTGTATAGACTTAGCAATGCTACTGTTCAGCCAGTTCCTGATTCCATCTTGGAATCAAGTCTCCAGTGCTGACTGTTGTCTACGCAGCAATGCCCTTAGTAGACTCTCTATAAACTTCTAGGACCGGAATATCCCGGGCAGCTCATATTCTAAAGGAATATGAAGCGTAACCGCTAGTATAATTTCCAGACATGGAGCTGACACATTTCCCAAGTGCCAAAGAAAAATGATAGCAGGCCAATGGACCTTTATCTTGATGAATGAAAAAGGACTCGCCTTTACTGCATTTATTATACAGAAGAGCGAGATGTGCCAAAAAGGACATCCTCCAAGTCCAATGAGGCAAAGGACCACTTTTTAGGTGCCACAGTTTCACCTAGATGAAAAAGCCGAACAAGGCAGTCAGGAATGTTGTCTTTGTCAAGCAAAGTTAAAGATAAAGAATTAACAGCAAAAACCACACCTTTATTATCGGTGTTGCGGCTTTTGGTTCTTTTCTTAAAAGGATAGGCGCAAAATAACTAAAGCCACCAATACCGTAAATAACTCCAGCAGTTCAATATCTGGCGAGTGGCATGCCTTGGCACATCGCCTAATGGCCACACCACCTAAGGAAGCCATGACCCCTCACAACCCGCAGCCTTCTATATTAGGTTTGGCCCACCAAGATTCTATTATGGACTTTAGTTTCCGATGCTGACTGATGCTCACGTACCAATACCTTCTCTGTAGTTTTGGTATCGAGGCCTAGGACCGACACCTCTGAAGCAACCTCTATTGGAAGGGAAAGCAGCGTTTAATCCCAAGGTTTAAGACCCACTGCTGACCCCCATTCCTAAGGACCGAAGGAAACAAGAAGCGAGTCAATGGACCCAATGTCGGACTGGGTTTCCTTTGACCCACCAGGGAATTTGATTCTAGGGGCCCCCCAACATACACCAGATATAATTAGCGCCAAACCTTTCACGTTATTATAGCGACTTTGCACAGAGCTGTGTATGTGACTAGCAATGCTAGCTCACTGCTAGTAACTTGTCAGCATGTTTACATATAAGAGGACGAGTTACAAATGATTGTACATAGCTCACAGGCGTGTGCAGCAGTGCTAGAGGATCATATGTTATCCTGGAGCTGCTAAACAGGGAGGCCCACGTCTTGGTCAGGGGCCCACTTTGGGGTAGGGCCCACCGGGGGATTCCCCTGCTCCCCTGTGGGACAGTCCGAGCCTGAATGGTCCTCTATCTTAAAGAATGAAACAGGGCTCACCTCTGCTCCTACACACTCAGGAATGTTATTTTTAGTTCATTCTATGGATTGTAAGCTCTACCGAGCAGAGCTCTCACTTTTCATGTTTGAGTTAAGATTTAAACCCTTCAGGACGAGGCTAATTTTAGTTTTTGCGTTTACGTTTTTTCTCCTTGTGCTTAAAAGGCTATAGCACTTGCATTTTTACACCTACATACCCACATAAGCCCTTATTTTTTGTGTCACTAATTGTACTTTGCAAGGACAGGCTGAACCAAAACCAGAAAAAAATTATATGCGCAGTGAAATTGAAAAAAAAAAAGCTCAATTAATTTTCTTTGGGGGGGGGTTCGTTTTCACACCGTGTGTCCTCTGGAAAAACTGACTTGTTATATATGTTCCTCAAGTCTTTACTGTTACAACGATATGTAACATGTATAACCTTTATTGTATGTGATGACTTGTAAAAAATTCAAACCGTTAACAAATATATGTTCCTTATAATCGCTCCATTCCCAGGCTTATAGTGCTTTTATCCTTTGGTCTATGGGGCTGTGTGAGGTGCCCTTAGTAGACTCTCTATCAACTCTAAAGGAATATGAAGTGTAACCGCTAGTATAGTTTCCAGATGTGGATCTGACATATTATCCGAAAAATAAATAAATAAATATACAGACACCATTTTAAAGCTTATTCTCCCATTTTCTCCATTGTTTCAAGATTCTATTTTCTTATTTTTTCCCTTTATACCAAATTTTTTCGTATGATTTAATCCTATTCACTAAATGTTCCCATTGTCCTCTCACAGGCCCCGATTGTGCTCCCCGGTTCGTAAAATTTAACAGTTTACCAAGAAAAAAAAGTTTAATCCTAATTTCTTGATCTCCCTTCTTTTCATGGAAGAGATTAAGTATAACATTAGCTACCCCAAAGTTAGTGATGTTTAGGCAGCCCTTGCTCTTAAACTGCATACATTACCGCTCCACGTCCTTCTGCCCTCTGCTGGCTTCCCAGAGCCGGCCCTGAAGCTTCAGAGTGGGTCTCTGAACTGTCAGGCCACTCAGCCAATCATTGGTCGGGACCGCCAAGCTGAACCTCAGCAGTGTTCCTCTGCTCCCCCCACCCTCCCTTGACCTAACAGTGATCCTCCCCCCGGACCTTAGTGGTGATGCTCCGTTCTCCCCCTCAAACTGATTACTGTCAGGAAATATCGATGCTTTCCTGTAGCCTTTTGAGGCCTCCTGATCAGGATTTCCTGGCAGTAAAAGGGCCCTTTTCACACATCAGGAAACCCAGATCTATAGTGGAAGGGTGCCTGTTCAAGAAAACAGGTCTGGATTTCTAAATCCTGTCCTATTTTTATTCAGAATTTCGGCACGAACGCCCCTATAGAACTATAGAATGGGAGCAGCAAAATACCGGACGCTTTTCTGATGTCCGGAATTCCGGATTGGTTGAGAGCACTGCTGCCTGGCTCAGACTGCTACCCGACAATGCCCCCCCCCCCATTCCTCAGCAGAATTAAAGCCCCCATCACCATCCGGACCTCAGCCCAATGAAGATTGCTGATGCCCCCTGGGACTGCAACACCAGTGGTGTTTGTAGCCCCACCACCAATCCTCCCCGCCCGGATCTCTGCAGTGTTTGCAGGATCTCTGCTTCACCTGACGTTCTGCTGCTTGCAGTGAAGAGGAGACTCAGGGGAGTTAGGTAAGTATCATCTGTTGTTTTTTGGGGGGGATTGGGACGTGGTCACTCGGCTTTCCCAGTATCCTTTTCTCAGTACCATTTGGACACCCAGTTTTCCCAGTATCTTGTTATCAGCATGATGTGGCCACCCAGCTTTCCAGCATCTAAGACTCAGTATGATGGAGGTCACCCAGCTTTACAGCATCTTACATTCAGAATGATAGAGGTCACCTATCTTATCCAGTATCTTGTACGCAGTAAGATGGGGGTCACCAAGCTTTCCCAGCATCTTGTGGTCAATATGATTGGGATCTTTCCCAGCATCTTGTAGTCAGTATGAAGGAGGTGCTGGTATGTATCAAGTAATCCTGAAGGCCCCCTCACATGTCCTATCAGGAAATTTTAACGTATTTTTTGACCAATAGGAGTATATTAGTAACGGACACCCTTTAGGATTTTTCCTGAAGGGTGTCCATTCTGGAAAATAGGTCTGGAACTCCGGAACTCACAGAAAATAGTGGCCCCTGGCCTCCTGCTGCCGTCGTCGGACTGCACCAGCTGCCCAACACCCCCCCAACTCTGGATGGCAGTCGGCCCTGGCACCATACAGTGCCCCCCCAACCTTTCTAGCAGTGTAGGTTTAATTACCAAATCCGAATTTTTTTTCTGTGTCTTTTGTATAAATTTATATGTATCGCATAACACTTTTTTTTCACTATTCACAATTCGGTCATCCTGAGTAAATATCATTTATGATGATTTTTTTCACTAATTTTTGTGTGTCTGCTTTGTATGTTGTTTGCAGTATCACTGACGGCTTTGGCCCCCTATGGCTCAAGTTTTCATCTGTTCTGAATTACTTTGTGCCCAAGTCCAAAGACCTACTGTATGTGGATATAATTTTGACAGCAAAGAGAAGACGGAAACCATCATTATATAGGAAACTGCATATATGCATACGAATACCATTATGTGGACTCTTATATGCTATGTTTTTTAAATGTCTGTCAGCACATATATCCTTTCCCCACACTTTGGGGACCTTATCTGGGGATAGTTTCCCCTTCTCTCATCCTTTTCTCATAATCTGGTGCCCCACTGTCTGTGTAACAATATTTGGTTAAACTAGAATTTACTATGTGAATTTGTTCTTCTTTATTTGTGACATAATGATATACTGATAATACAAACATTTTTGCCATTGATATAATTTATTTTTGTTCATCTGTGACAAAAGGACATATAGACTATATAAGCATTGTTATTATTGACATAATCTTGCGCTTGCGTTTTTGACATATACTGTACGTTACCTAATTGGTACACTGTAACTTTAAGGAGCATTAGTACTGTGACAGTGACTATATTGTCGTCTGGCAATACATACGTGCTATTCCTTGTAAAGGTCTGTATTCTGACTTGTCATTTTTACTTATTTGTATATTGGCATACAGGGGATAATACATTTCTTTTTCTTACTGTATATAACTACACTCTTACTTTACTTGTATTGGAGAGATTGTTGTCTTTTTCATATATATGTATCCGTATACCTCAAAGGTTTTTGTCCCAAGTGGTGTATGCAGTCCACTGTGGAATACACCCAGGTGGAATATACGTACTCTTTTTGATATAGTGCTGAATGCTTTTGGCAATCTTGATTTTTGTGATCGATCACATTGTCCTTTATTAATGTGCACACGCAATGTCTGATTAATATTTGTAATTGATCATAACGCCCTGTTTTAATGAGCATTGTGCTATGTCTAATTTATACTGTTAAGATTGTCGGTTTAAAAACATATGAATTTATATATTTATTTTTCTTTGCATCCTTATTTCAAGTGATCTATGCGTCCGAATGTGGAACGCACATATGTTGAATTGCGCATGCGACACTTTGTATAACATGGGGCCGCACGCTATAGAATGGGTGGATTGCACAAACCCTAGCCTCTCTTTGATACTTGAAGTCATTTCCGGTATTTGTAGACTTGGCGCATGTCCATTGGCACTACAGAGACGCAGATTCGCCCATCTTGCCCCGAGATCCCATGTCTCGGGATGTGTCACATCCAGTAGAGGATCATAATAGTTCCGTTTCGGGCGGTAGCCCGGGGCCCTGAGCTCCTTAGGTGCCCATGGCCATCCAAACAGACGTATACTTTCAGTAGTGTATTGTCTCCTGGCTGCAGTTCTGCCATAATTTGCAAAAAAAAATTACTGCATTTTTACCGCAATTTTACACAAAGCAGCGCAAAACTGAAGCGAGGAGACAATTCAGTAACATTAAAGAACTTACTGAAGGACCTTAACATGTAACAATGTCGTCACCACAGGTCCTGTACAGTCTGCACTATGGAGGAGGAATACTAAAGTTAAAGTAGGGTAGGGGGGACCAGGCTTGGTGAACAGCCCGGGGCCTATGGTAAAGTTAATCCGCCCCTGGTCACATCCCTTCACACATGCTATATATGAATTTGATTACTGAGCATATATATACATGACTTGAACCCTACACACATTACCCTTGAGAAAGTCCAAGCAGTGGACGGAACATATGGGGCTCTTTACACCCTGACCTGAGTACCCCTGACTTACTCCTAGTGGTGACTCTATAATGACTTATTAGCATTTTAAGCTGACAGCTGCATTTAAAATGCTCCTCTGGCGCTTCCCTGGTGTCAGGAGGGGGGGATCGAAACCCCCGCAACGTGGTCGCAAAGGGGCGATCCCCGCATCTGGTCCCGGCCAGGGTCTGCGCCATAATGGTGCTGATCCCTGCTTGCCATTCTATTGTTATCGGCTGCAGCAACAATCGTAACAACTTGAGGAACATGTATAACAGGTCAGTTTTACCCTAGGGCAAACGGCGTAAATACAAATACTCCCCAAATTTTTTTTTTATTATTTTTTTTTTTTTCAATTTTATCACACTTTTAATTATTTTCTGGTTTTGCAGTGTACTTTATGCAAAAATAAAGTCTGCCATTGCAAAGTACAATTAGTGTCGCAAACAATTAGGGCTTGTGTAGGTCTGTAGGTGAAAAAATGTAAGCGCTATGGCGGTTTGAACAAAACAAAAACGCAAAAAAGAAAAAAAATTAGTCTGGTCCTGAAGGGGTTAAACCTGATACCCTTGTAAATATGCAAAACATTTTACTCAAATGGGTTTATAGAAAAATAAAAAATTTGGTTTAAGATAACATTAGAATCTACGCAATGAAACAACATGCTTTCCAAACATACTTTCTTATGATGTCATAGAGGTATGACATCATACTTGGTTATATATGGATATATAGGGCTATATATATACCAGCCACTAGTTTAGTTCAGGTCATAGTCATCAGAGGGAGAATACATAGACAGCCAGAAGGACAGGCAAGAAGGAAGAAGATGACACAGGAGGGATAAATAAATCCCAAATATCACAATAGATCTGGGTTCTAGTTCTTTAGGTTCCATGAGATTTTTATATCAATGATAGATAAATATATAGTACATTGTTTTAAATTTGATATTTTTCAGTCCAGGAAAGCCTAAACTAACATGTCATATTTGCCCCCATATTTGCTAAGTATTACTAGGGCTATTGTTATATATGATGTACATATCAAATATGTGAATTCTAATAAATGTAAATAGTAACTAGTCACTTTGTAGACACAGGGCTGTATTTACCACTAGGCATGCGTGGTCCGGTGCCTAGGGCAGCACCTTGCAGGGGGGCAGCACCAGGGAGCAGAGGGAAGGAAACAATGTTTTTTTTCTTCTTTTTTTTAGTCACCCACCTAATTGTTCAGACTTGCCACTAAATCCGGTGTCTTTTCAAAGGGGGGCGTATGGTGCTATTGGTCAGATCTGGTATGGAAATGTTACCCAGTCACAGTCTATGTTTTAAGCAGTTAAAAGCCATAAAAGACACGATTCAGACAATGTTTTTACTTGTAGAGAAATGCATGTAGCCGAAACCACGCTCCCCCCCACGCTGCACAAGATGGGGCGTCTTCAGGTATAGTGCCTAGGGCAGCAGCAGCTGTAAATACGGCCCTGGGTAGACATTCACCTTTACTGGGCATATACTCTCTATTCTAGAGCACAAAGAGGGGTGGAGCTATGCTAATGAGCCACTCTTACAAGGGCAGTTGTCACAGAAAAGCCAGTTCTATCCAGTTCAGCCCCAATGGGTTCAGTTAGAGTCAGCGTGTAAGAAGTAGTCTGTTAGAGAGGTACTGTATGACATCATAATTAAGGTTAGAACTTAGACTAGGTCAGTGTCATCAGAGGGAACAAGCAAAGACCAACATCAGGAGATATGGAAAGGAAGAAGATGATACAGGAGAGATAGGTTAATCCTAAATATCTATCAGAATAGATCACAGTTCTAGGGTTGTATATTCTGTTACATTTTTATCTGATATATACATAATATATTCTTACATAATTATATATTTATATATATAGATAGATACATACAGGGGTGGATTACAGGTACCATGGGTCCGAAATTGTGGGCCCCCTTTAGCCCTATCCCAACCCTACTAACTATCCCCAGATAACCACTCCCCCTCCACACCCACTGCTGAGGTAGGACGGTTGGAAGGTATGCAGCGTTATAATGGGGGCAATGAAGTCCAATCTGCTGGCAGTATGTCATAGAAGAGGAGGGGCTATGCAGTATGATATATACATATAAACATATAATATATACATATATATATATATATATGCCGCACTATGCAGTTATAATACGTCATGGTAGTTATTTACGTCATGGAGGTTAGTTTCAGCAAGATGACGTATTATAACTGCACGGCTTCAGATGCTCGCTGTTTACACAAACAGTGACCGGGAGCCGCTGATAGCTGACAGTCTAGTGTAACTGCCATTGGACCCCCAAAGGAGTTCCAGAATCGGCAATTGTCGGCATTGGTGGATCGGTAACGGTAATTGGTGTGGTAAAAAATACATTGGATTACATTGGAATCTCTACAAAGAAAATGCAAATTTTAACTTTTCACTTACTTTGCAGTTATTCCTGTGAAATGCCCAAAGGGTTAAAAAACTGTGTGACTGTAGATTTGAATACTTGAAAGGGTGAAGATTTCAAAATGGGGTAAATTATGGGGGTTTCTAGTATACAGGCCTCCAAAATATACTCCAAAACTGAACTGGTGTCTAAAGAATATCTCAGTTTGAAATTTTCATAAAAAAATTGAAAATTGCTACTAAACATTAATTGCCTCTATCATCCTAAACAAGTAAAAGCATGTTCTCCAAATGCTGTTATTATAAAGTAGACATGTTCTAGATATGAATTAATAATTCATGTAGTATTACTATTTTCCTTATTGGCAGAGACTTTCAAATGTAGAGAAATGCAATTTTTTTCAATTTTTCACAACATTTTGGAGTTTTTTCACAAAAAATTCTAAAGATATAAACCCAAATTTACCACTACCATAAAGTAGAATATGTCACGAAAAAAACAATCTTGAAATTACAAGGATTGGTTAAAGCATTCCAAAGTTATTGATGCTCAAAGTGACACATGTCATATTTGCAAAATTCTCTGTGTCATGAACGCCAAAACTGGCTGCGTCCCCTAAGGGATATATATATATTTTATTTATTTATTTATTTTTAAAGTTACAGGATAAATCTTGCCATATACTCATGTAAACCTCTGTGCCCATTATGGGCTAACTGGAAATGTGGGCGATCCTGTTCAGTGACTGACAGCTGTAATTTACATACCAAATTTCTGAAACTGGTCAAGGACGTCAAGGAGACACATGGTACCTTTCATATACCTGGGTTTTTGCTATTTATTATCTGTCCAATATGTGAATTCTGATAAATGTAAATGGTAACAAGTCCCTTTGCAGGCATTCACAGTTCACTGGGCATAAAGGGGGAGATTCATCAAATAGATTAAGGGTAGAATGTGCCCTGGACTGTTCAGAAATTGTGGTCCCCTTGCTAGCCACTCCACGTCTAGCCCCCTGCCCCCACCCTGCCAACCATGCCCCAGCTAAACACACCCCCTCCTCACCGCCCCCACCCTACTTATATAGATGAGGGCAGTAGTATTAGTAGTTGCAGGCAGCAGTATAGGAGATTAGGGTGGTAGTAGTTGTGGGTAGCAGCAGTAGCGAAATTTGATGGGGGGCAGGGGGGGCGGCCGCCCCCGGGCCCACTCTGGCAGGGGCCCACTCAGATCGCTATTGAATTTTTGCTCCCTAAGTCTATTCCTGAAGATACAGACTGCCTGTGCAGTCTGTATCTTATGCTTTTACCTAATCCTGTATAGCGGAGAAGTACGGCCGGGGGCGGCCATCTTGATGACGTCACAGTGGTGCGTTCCAACGCTGGAACGCAAGGGACGTCATCAAGATGGCGCCCGGCTTTACTGCACCGCTACAGAGGACTGGGTAAAGTATAAGATACAGACTGCAAAGGCAGTCTGTATCTTCATGAAGTTTATTTCTGAAGATACAGACTGCCTGTGCAGTCTGTATCTTATACTTTACCCAGTCCTCTGTAGCGGTGCAGTAAAGCCGGGCGCCATGTTGATGACGTCCCTTGCGTTCCAGCGCTGGAACGCACCACTGACGTCATCAAGATGGCCGCCCCCGGCCTTACTGCTCCGCTACACAGCTATAGGTAAAAGCATAAGATACAGACTGCACAGGCAGTCTGTATCTTTAGGAATAGACTAGAGCTGGACATGTGGATGCAGGGGGAGCTGGACATGTGGACACAGGGGGAGGTGGACACGGGGGGAGCTGGACATGTGGACACAGGGGGAGCTGGACATGTGGACACAGGGGGAGCTGGACATGTGGACACAGGGGGAGCTGGACATGTGGACATAGGGGGAGCTGGACATGTGGACACAGGGGGAGCTGGTAAAGAGGGGGAGCTGGACATGTGGAAACAGGGGAGCTGGACATGTGGACGCAGGGGGAGCTGGACATGTGGAAGCAGGGGGAGCTGGACATGTGGAAACAGGGGGAGCTGGACATGTGGACACAGGGGGAGCTGGACATGTGGAAACAGGGGGAGCTGGACATGTGGACATAGGGGGAGCTGGACATGTGGACGCAGGGGGAGCTGGACATGTGGAAGCAGGGGGAGCTGGACATGTGGAAACAGGGGGAGCTGGACATGTGGACATAGGGGGAGCTGGACATGTGGACACAGGGGGAGCTGGACATGTAGAAACGGGGAGCTGGACATGTGGATGCAGGGGGTGCTGGACATGTGGACACAGGGGGAGCTGGACATGTGGAAACAGGGGGAGCTGGACATGTGGAAACAGGGGGAGCTGGACATGTGGAAACGGGGAGCTGGACATGTGGAAACAGGGGGAGCTGGACATGTGGACATAGGGGGAGCTGGTAAAGAGGGGGAGCTGGACATGTAGAAACGGGGAGCTGGACATGTGGACACAGGGGGAGCTGGACATGTGGACACAGGGGGAGCTGGACATGTGGAAACAGGGGGAGCTGGACATGTGGAAACAGGGGGAGCTGGACATGTGGACATAGGGGGAGCTGGACATGTGGACACAGGGGGAGCTGGTAAAGAGGGGGAGCTGGACTTGTGGACACAGGGGGAGCTGGACATGTAGAAACAGGGGGAGCTGGACATGTGGAAACAGGGGGAGCTGGACATGTGGAAACAGGGGGAGCTGGACATGTGGACATAGGGGGAGCTGGACATGTGGACACAGGGGGAGCTGGTAAAGAGGGGGAGCTGGACATGTGGACACAGGGGGAGCTGGACATGTAGAAACAGGGGGAGCTGGACATGTGGAAACAGGGGGAGCTGGACATGTGGAAACAGGGGGAGCTGGACATGTGGACACAGGGGGAGCTGGACATGTGGACACAGGGGGAGCTGGACATGTGGACACAGGGGGAGCTGGACATGTGGACACAGGGGGAGCTGGACATGTGGACACAGGGGGAGCTGGACATGTGGACACAGGGGGAGCTGGACATGTGGACACAGGGGGAGCTGGACATGTGGACGCAGGGGGAGCTGGACATGTGGACACAGGGGGAGCTGGACATGTGGAAACAGGGGGAGCTGGACATGTGGACGCAGGGGGAGCTGGACATGTGGAAGCAGGGGGAGCTGGACATGTGGACACAGGGGGAGCTGGACATGTGGACATAGGGGGAGCTGGTAAAGAGGGGGAGCTGGACATGTAGAAACGGGGAGCTGGACATGTGGACACAGGGGGAGCTGGACATGTGGACACGGGGAGAGCTGGACATGTGGAAACAGGGGGAGCTGGACATGTGGAAACAGGGGGAGCTGGACATGTGGAAACCAGGGGGAGCTGGACATGTGGAAACCAGGGGGAGCTGGACATGTGGAAACCAGGGGGAGCTGGACATGTGGAAACCAGGGGGAGCTGGACATGTGGAAACCAGGGGGAGCTGGACATGTGGAAACCAGGGGGAGCTGGACATGTGGAAACCAGGGGGAGCTGGACATGTGGAAACCAGGGGGAGCTGGACATGTGGAAACCAGGGGGAGCTGGACATGTGGAAACAGAGGGAGCTGGTAAACAGGGGGAGCTGGACATGTGGAAACAGGGGGAGCTGGTAAACAGGGGGAGCTGGACATGTTGGAAACAAGGGGGAGCTGGACATGTGGAAACCAGGGGGAGCTGGACATGTGGAAACCAGGGGGAGCTGGACATGTGGAAACCAGGGGGAGCTGGACATGTGGAAACCAGGGGGAGCTGGACATGTGGAAACCAGGGGGAGCTGGACATGTGGAAACCAGGGGGAGCTGGACATGTGGAAACCAGGGGGAGCTGGACATGTGGAAACCAGGGGGAGCTGGACATGTGGAAACCAGGGGGAGCTGGACATGTGGAAAACAGTGGTTTTCTGATTTAACCCTATTTGGCCCAGTTCTCTCTGGAAGCTTCATAGAGGAGCTGGGGGCTGATCTGGAGATCCTGGGGGAATGGGGGCAGAGGTCCGACCCCTCCACCCCAGTCTCTTACAGGATAAGGGACAAGTATGTTTAAATCAGAAAGCTGTGATTCGGATCACAGAGAGCAGGGTGCAGCAGCCTGTAGTGGCTGCCCGAGTTAGCTAGTGATTGAGCCTGCGGTACCTCCCTGTGAGTGATGCACCTGTCTTAGGCAGAATGCAAATTATCTACCTCTATGGTATATGGGTCAGTCAGTGTATAGGAAATAATAGTCTTTGCATAATGGATTTAACTTTTTTTACAGGTTTAACTACAGATCTCAGGTGAACCTGTATCATAGTGAATTTCCCACTGCAATACTCGGTACTGTCATTTTTTTGGCTTTACATTCTCAGAGCGGATTTTTCATTATGCTGCAAGAATGTAGCCCTTTCCCACTCACCCCAGCAGCTGCTGGACTAATACATGTAAAAACACACACAAGGCGGTCAGCTCACCCTAGTCCACAGCGTATATCCATAAACCCTCGGTGAAGCACGGATGTATATGGGCCCAATCCTATCCAAGATAGTTCTGGCAAAATGGTAGGAAAGTATCCAGCTCCAGAAAGTGCAGTAAAACAAGAGTTTATTCCAAAAAGTACAAAAACATGAAATAAAAATACATGGACGTCCATGAAAAAAACAACGCGTTTAAGAGCATAAGCTCATTAGTCATGGCTAACTTGTGTTACTCTCCCACCTGCGTCTCCTTTTCCCAGTTCCCTACAACACTATCCTTCATATACAGTATGGGGAGGATATGGTTTGTGGGCTGCTGGAGTTTGCGTGCCAGGACTGATTTTAAGTCCCAGTCCAGCCCTGGTCCCAGGATAACTTGTCATTTATTTATGTAAATCTCTGATCATTCTGTGCTAAATAATGTAGGTGGTCCTACATACCCATGCATACCCAGGCTCTGGCTATTGAAATTATCAGAGACTGTAAGTCCTTTGGAATTAGGGGGGATGAGAAGTTACTATTATATGTGGATTGCATCCT
Source organism: Dendropsophus ebraccatus (assembly GCF_027789765.1). Classification (NCBI taxonomy): domain Eukaryota; kingdom Metazoa; phylum Chordata; class Amphibia; order Anura; family Hylidae; genus Dendropsophus; species Dendropsophus ebraccatus. Next base: position 166,835,996 of record NC_091455.1, read on the forward strand.
TATATTTGTTAACGACCCCCAGAGGGCAGTACCACAGATTATTCAAAATACTTAAACTTATATAGCATTATCCCTGAGATATGTACATATGGCTCTAGAGAGATATAGATATTGATGTGTATAGCATGGATCAGGAACATTTATCATAACTTTGTTGTTTACAGGTGACCGATGCCCAGTGAGATGATCAGCAAGATGGTCACCCCTGCCAGCTGCAAGAAAGCAATGGAAAGACAGGTAATTAATATTTTCATTAATTACTGATAACACTTAGGCTAGATGTGAGTTCTAGACCTGCAGAGATGTCACAGTCTCTACTTGATGCATGATGACTATGATAATCCCCATGATGACTATGATGATATGCCAATATGGTTTGTATAGACTTAGCAATGCTACTGTTCAGCCAGTTCCTGATTCCATCTTGGAATCAAGTCTCCAGTGCTGACTGTTGTCTACGCAGCAATGCCCTTAGTAGACTCTCTATCAACTTCTAGGACTGGAATATCCCAGGCAGCTCATATTCTAAAGGAATATGAAGCGTAACCGCTAGTATAATTTCCTGACATGGAGCTGACACATTTCCCAAGTGCCAAAGAAAAATGATAGCAGGCCAATGGACCTCTATCTTGATGAATGAAAAAGGACTCGCCTTAACTGCATTTATTAGACAGAAGAGCGAGATGTGCCAAAAAGGACATCCTCCAAGTCCAATGAGGCAAAGGACCACTTTTTATGTGCCACAGTTTCACCTAGATGAAAAAGCCGAACAAGGCAGTCAGGAATGTTGTCTTTGTCAAGCAAAGTTAAAGATAAAGAATTAACAAAAACCACACCTTTATTATCGGTGTTGCGGCTTTTGCACCTTTTCTTAAAAGGTAAGCACAAAATAACTAAAGCCACCAATACCGTAAATAACTCCAGCAGTTCAATATCTTTCAACATCCCTTCTTGAACCTAAGAGGAGTGGCATGGCTTGGCACATCGCCTTATGGCCACACCACCTATGGAAGCCATGACCCCTCACAACCTGCAGCCTTCTGGATTAGGTTTGGCCCACCAAGATTCCATTATGTACTTTAGTTTCTGATGCTAACTGATGCTCACGTACCAATACCTTCTGTAGTTTCGGTATCGAGGCCTAGGACCGACACCTCTAAATCAGCCCCTATTGGAAAGGAAAGCAGCTGTTAATCCCCAGGATTAGGACCCCCAGCTGACCCTCATTCCTAAGGACCGAAGGAAACCTGAAGCGAGTCAATGGACCTCTATATTAAGGAATGAAACAGGGCTCACATTTGCTCCCACGCACTCAGGAATTTTATTTTTAGTTCATTCTATGGATTGTAAGCTCTACCGAGCAGAGCTCTCACTTCTCATGTTTGAGTTAAGGTTTAAAAGTGTTCCTCTTTAAGGTCTTTTCTTTCTATCTATGAAGCCCCAGATTTGTAAAGTGCTGCGGGATATCTCATCGCTATCTAAATCATATTGTTATTATTATTGACATTTTTTCTAGATTTTTATATTGTATTTACATGTACAGGTTTTTAAAAGGTCAGGAAAAGATTTGAATAAAGGAGAAGTCTCAGTCTTTACTGTATATGTATCCTATTTTTATGATCTGTCCCTGTCTGTGCATTCAATAATAACAATTAAAAACCTGACTGTGTGAACACAACCCTTCATGTCGAACCTAAAGCTTTATGTTCAAAAGCAAACACACTAACCCACGATGACCAAATAATTTAACAACGGATCCGAAGTTAAGGAAAAGCAATGGGCCTCGAAAACCACACCTTTGTTATAGGCTTTGATGCTTGGCACTCAACGACTAAAGCCACCTATAGCGGAAAAAAAATGCAACAATACAATGTTGTCACCCTCCCAGTTTCTACCCAAAAGGAGGGCCGTGACTGGGCACACCAGTGCCTGTTCCGAAGCACCAAAGTCAGAAATTTTAGACTTATCTTTCCCTTTCAATGCTTACATAATCTCTGAGATATGTAATTATGGCTCTTGAGTGCCATAGATATTAGTGCCTATAGCATGTATCAAGAACACGTTATCATGGCTTTGTCTTTTTACAGGTGACCGATGCCCAGTGAGATAATCAGCAAGATGGGCACCCCTGCCAGCTGCAAGAAAGCAATGGAAAGACAGGTAATTAATATTTGTATTAATTACTGGTAACACTTAGGCTAGATGTGAATTCTAGACCTGCAGAGATGTCACAGTCTCTACTTGATGCATGATGATATACGCCCTCTTGCTATGTATATCTTCTATAGGCATTTCTATTGTAACACTTCTCTAAGGTACAAAGAGGAGGGACATTTCTGCTCTCTACTCTTTTTTTTCTACTGGCAGGAATCCGCCTTTGTTTGTTTCGGATAGAATAGACATAGATAACCACAGAGTTAAGAAAAAAGACTGTGGCCAGACTGACCGCAGCATTCATGCCCTTTGCCATGGCCCTACACAACTTGGAGCCCTCTGGATTAGTTGTTGCCCACTGAAATAATCCCCATGATGACTATGATGATATGCCAATATGACACCTCCGTTCAAGGTTTGTATACACTTAGCAATCCTACTGTTCAGCCAGTTCCTGATTCCATCTTGGAATTTAGTCTCCAGTGCTGACTATTGTCTACGCAGCAATGCCCTTAGTAGACTCTCTATCAACTCCTAGGACCGGAATATCCTGGGCTGCTTATATTCTAAAGGAATATGGAGCGTAACCGCTAGTAAAATTTCAAGACGTGGAGCTGACACATTTCCCAAGGGCCAAAGAAAAATAATAGCAGGTCAATGGACGTCTATCTTGATGATTGAAAAAGGACTCGCCTTTACTGCATTTATTAGACAGAAGAGCGAGATGTGCCGAAAAGGACATCTTTCAAATCCAATGAGGCGAAGGACCACTTTTTAGGGGCCACAGTTTCACCTAGATGAAAAAGCCGAACAAGGCAGTCAGGAATGTTGTTTTGTCAACGAAAGTTGAAGATAAAGAATTAACAGCAAAAACCACAACTATATTATCGGTGTTGCGGCTTTTGCACCTTTTCTTAAAAGGTAAGCACAAAATAACTAAAGCCACCAATACCGTAAATAACTCCAGCAGTTCAATATCTTTTAACATCCCTTCTTGAACCTAAGAGGAGTGGCATGGCTTGGCACATCGCCTAATGGCCACACCACCTAAGGAAGCCATGACCCCTCACAACCCGCAGCCTTCTGGATTAGGTTTGGCCCACCAAGATTCCATTATGGACTTTAGTTTCCGATGCTGACTGATGCTCACGTACCAATACCTTCTCTGTAGTTTTGGTATCGAGGCCTAGGACCGACACCTCTGAAGCAGCCCCTATTGGAAAGGAAAGCAGCGTTTAATCCCAAGGATTAAGACCCCCAGCTGACCCCCATTCCTAAGGCCCGAAGGAAACCAGAAGCGAGTCAATGGACCTCTATCTTAAGGAATGAAATAGGGCTCACCTCTGCTCCTACACACTCAGGAATTTTATTTTTAGTTCATTCTATGGATTGTAGGCTCTACCGAGCAGAGCTCTCACTTCTCATGTTTGAGTTAAGGTTTAAAAGGGTTCCTCTTTAAGGTCTTTTCTTTCTATCTATGAAGCCCCAGATTTTTAAAGTGCTGAGGGATAATTCATCACTATCTAAATCATATTGTTATTATTATTGACATTTTTTCTAGATTTTTATATTGTGTTTACAAGTACAGGTAATAGTCAGGAAAAGATTTGAGTAAAGTAGAAGTCTCAGTCTTTATTGTATATGTATCCTATATTTATGATCTGTCCCTGTCTTTGCATTCAATAATACCAATTAAAAACCTGACTGTGTGAACACAACCCTGCATGTCTAACCTAAAGCGTTATGTTCAAAAGCAAACCCACTAACCCACGATGACCCAATAATTTAACAATGGATCCAAAGTTAAAGAAAAGCAATGGCCCTCGAAAACCACACCTTTGTTATAGGCTTTGATGCTTGGCCCTCAACGACTAAAGACACCTATAGCGGAAATAAAATGCAACAATACAATGTTGTCACCCTCCCAGTTTCTACCCAAGAGGAGGGCCGTGACTGGGCACACTAGTGCCTGTTCCGAAGCACCAAAGTCAGAAATTTTAGACTTATCTTTCCCTTTCAATGCTTACATAATCCCTGAGATATGTAATTATGGCTCTTGAGTGCCATAGATATTAGTGCCTATAGCATGTATCAAGAACACATTATCATGGCTTTGTCTTTTTACAGGTGACCGATGCCCAGTGAGATGATCAGCAAGATGGGCACCCCTGCCAGCTGCAAGAAAGCAATGGAAAGACAGGTAATTAATATTTATATTAATTACTGATAACACTTAGGCTAGATGTGAGTTCTAGACCTGCAGAGATGTCACAGTCTCTACTTGATGCATGATGATATACGTCCTCTTGATATGTGTATCTTCTATAGGCATTTCTATTGTAACAGTTCTTTAAGGTACAAAGAGGAGGGACATTTCTGCTCTCTACTCTTTTTTTTCTACTGGCAGGAATCCGCCTTTGTTTGTTTCGGATAGAATAGACATAGATAACCAGAGAGTTAAGAAAAATAGACTGTGGACTGACTGACCGCAGCATTCATGCACTTTGCCATGGCCCTACACAACTTGGAGCCCTCTGGATTAGTTTTTGCCCACTGAAATAATCCCCATGATGACTATGATGATATGCCAATATGACACCTCCATTCAAGGTTTGTATAGACTCAGCAATGCTACTGTTCAGCCAGTTCCTGATTCCATCCTGGAATCAAGTCTCCAGTGCTGACTGTTGTCTACGCAGCAATGCCCTTAGTAGACTCTCTATCAACTTCTAGGACCGGAATATCCCGGGCAGCTCATATTCTAAAGGAATATGAAGCGTAACCGCTAGTATAATTTCCAGACATGGAGCTGACACATTTCCCAAGTGCCAAAGAAAAATGATAGCAGGCCAATGGACCTCTATCTTGATGAATGAAAAAGGACTCGCCTTTACTGCATTTATTAGACAGAAGAGCGAGATGAGCCAAAAAGGACATCCTCCAAGTCCAATGAGGCAAAGGACCACTTTTTAGGTGACACAGATTCACCTAGATGAAAAAGCCGAACAAGGCAGTCAGGAATGTTGTCTTTGTCAAGCAAAGTTAAAGATAAAGAATTAACAGCAAAAACCACACCTTTATTATCGGTGTTGCGGCTTTTGGTTCTTTTCTTAAAAGTTAAGCACAAAATAACTAAAGCCACCAGTACCGTAAATAACTCCAGCAGTTCAATATCTTTCAACATCCCTTCTTGAACCTAAGAGGAGTGGCATGGCTTGGCACATCGCCTAATGGCCACACCACCTAAGGAAGCCATGACCCCTCACAACCCGCAGCCTTCTGGATTAAGTTTGGCCCACCAAGATTCCATTATGGACTTTAGTTTCCGATGCTGACTGAGGCTCACGTACCAATACCTTCTCTGTAGTTTTGGTATCGAGGCCTAGGACCGACACCTCTAAAGCAGCCCCTATTGGAAAGAAAAGCAGCGTTTAATCCACAGCTGGGGATTAAGACCCCCAGCTGACCCCCATTCCTAAGGCCCGAAGAAAACCAGAAGAGAGTCAATGGACCTCTGTCTTAAGGAATGAAACAGGGCTCACCTCTGCTCCTACACACTCAGGAATTTAATTTTTAGTTCATTCTATTGATTGTAAACTCTACCGAGCAGAGCTCTCACTTCTCATGTTTGAGTTAAGGTTTAAAAGTGTTCCTATTTAAGGTCTTTTCTTTCTATCTATGAAGCCCCAGATTTGTAAAGTGCTGCGGGATATTTCATCACTATCTAAATCATATTGTTATTATTATTGACATTTTTTCTAGATTTTTATATTGTGTTTACATGTACAGGTTTTTAAAAAGTCAGGAAAAGATTTGAATAAAGGAGAAGTCTCAGTCTTTACTGTATATGTATCCTATATTTATGATCTGTCCCTGTCTTTGCATTCAATAATAACAATTAAAAACCTGACTGTGTGAACACAACCCTGCATGTCTAACCTAAAGCTTTATGTTCAAAGGAAAACCCACTAATCCACGATGACCCAATAATTTAACAATGGATCCAAAGTTAAAGAAAAGCAATGGGCCTCGAAAACCACACCTTTGTTATAGGCTTTGATGCTTGGCCCTCAACGACTAAAGCCACCTATAGCGGAAATAAAATGCAACAATACAATGTTGTCACCCTCCCAGTTTCTACCCAAGAGGAGGGCCGTGACTGGGCACACTAGTGCCTGTTCCGAAGCACTTAAGTCAGAAATTTTAGACTTATCTTTCCCTTTCAATGCTTACATAATCCCTGAGATATGTAATTATGGCCCTTGAGTGCCATAGATATTAGTGCCTATAGCATGTATCAAGAACACGTTATCATGGCTTTGTCTTTTTACAGGTGACCGATGCCCAGTGAGATGATCAGCAAGATGGGCACCCCTGCCAGCTGCAAGAAAGCAATGGAAAGACAGGTAATTAATATTTATATTAATTACTGATAACACTTAGGCTAGATGTGAGTTCTAGACCTGCAGAGATGTCACAGTCTCTACTTGATGCATGATGATATACGTCCTCTTGATATGTGTATCTTCTATAGGCATTTCTATTGTAACAGTTCTTTAAGGTACAAAGAGGAGGGACATTTCTGCTCTCTACTCTTTTTTTTCTACTGGCAGGAATCCGCCTTTGTTTGTTTCGGATAGAATAGACATAGATAACCAGAGAGTTAAGAAAAATAGACTGTGGACTGACTGACCGCAGCATTCATGCACTTTGCCATGGCCCTACACAACTTGGAGCCCTCTGGATTAGTTTTTGCCCACTGAAATAATCCTCATGATGACTATGATGATATGCCAATATGACACCTCCATTCAAGGTTTGTATAGACTTAGCAATGCTACTGTTCATCCAGTTCCTGATTCCATCTTGGAATCAAGTCTCCAGTGCTGACTGTTGTCTACGCAGCAATGCCCTTAGTAGACTCTCTATCAACTTCTAGGACCGGAATATCCCGGGCAGCTCATATTCTAAAGGAATATGAAGCGTAACCGCTAGTATAATTTCCAGACATGGAGCTGACACATTTCCCAAGTGCCAAAGAAAAATGATAGCAGGCCAATGGACCTCTATCTTGATGAATGAAAAAGGACTGGCCTTTACTGCATTTATTAGACAGAAGAGCGAGATGTGCCAAAAAGGACATCCTCCAAGTCCAATGAGGCAAAGGACCACTTTTTAGGTGCCACAGTTTCACCTAGATGAAAAAGCCGAACAAGGCAGTCAGGAATGTTGTCTTTGTCAAGCAAAGTTAAAGATAAAGAATTAACAGCAAAAAACACACCTTTATTATCGGTGTTGCGGCTTTTGCACCTTTTCTTAAAAGGTAAGCACAAAATAACTAAAGCCACCAATACCGTAAATAACTCCAGCAGTTCAATATCTTTCAACATCCCTTCTTGAACCTAAGAGGAGTGGCATGGCTTGGCACATCGCCTTATGGCCACACCACCTAAGGAAGCCATGACCCCTCACAACCCGCAGCCTTCTGGATTAGGTTTGGCCCACCAAGATTCCATTATGGACTTTAGTTTTCGATGCTAACTGATGCTCACGTACCAATATCTTCTCTGTAGTTTTGGTATCGAGGCCTAGGACCGACACCTCTGAAGCAGCCCCTATTGGAAAGGAAAGCAGCGTTTAATCCCAAGGATTAAGACCCCCAGCTGACCCCCATTCCTAAGGACCGAAGGAAACCAGAAGCGAGTCAATGGACCTCTATCTTAAGGAATGAAACAGGGCTCACCTCTGCTCCTACACACTCAGGAATTTTATTTTTAGTTCATTCTATGGATTGTAAGCTCTACCGAGCAGAGCTCTCACTTCTCATGTTTGAGTTAAGGTTTAAAAGTGTTCCTCTTTAAGGTCTTTTCTTTCTATCTATGAAGCCCCAGATTTTTAAAGTGCTGCGGGATATTTCATCACTATCTAAATCATATTGTTATTATTATTGACATTTTTTCTAGATTTTTATATTGTGTTTACATGTACAGGTTTTTAAAAAGTCAGGAAAAGATTTGAATAAAGGAGAAGTCTCAGTCTTTACTGTATATGTATCCTATATTTATGATCTGTCCCTGTCTTTGCATTCAATAATAACAATTAAAAACCTGACTGTGTGAACACAACCCTGCATGTCTAACCTAAAGCTTTATGTTCAAAAGCAAACCCACTAACCCACGATGACCCAATAATTTAACAATGGATCCAAAGTTAAAGAAAAGCAATGGGCCTCGAAAACAATACCTTTGTTATAGGCTTTGATGCTTGGCCCTCAACGACTAAAGCCACCTATAGCGGAAATAAAATGCAACAATACAATGTTGTCACCCTTCCAGTTTCTACCCAAGAGGAGGGCCGTGACTGGGCACACTAGTGCCTGTTCCGAAGCACCAAAGTCAGAAATTTTAGACTTATCTTTCCCTTTCAATGCTTACATAATCCCTGAGATATGTAATTATGGCCCTTGAGTGCCATAGATATTAGTGCCTATAGCATGTATCAAGAACACGTTATCATGGCTTTGTCTTTTTACAGGTGACCGATGCCCAGTGAGATGATCAGCAAGATGGTTACCCCTGCCAGCTGCATAAAGCAATAGAAAGACAGGTAATTAATATTTATATTAATTACTGATAACACTTAGGCTAGATGTCAGTTCTAGACCTGCAGAGATGTCACAGTCTCTACTTGATGCATGATGATATACGTCCTCTTGCTATGTATATCTTCTATAGGCATTTCTATTGTAACACTTCTCTAAGGTACAAAGAGGAGGGACATTTCTGCTCTCTACTCTTTTTTTTCTACTGGCAGGAATCCGCCTTTGTTTGTTTTTCGGATAGAATAGACATAGATAACCAGAGAGTTAAGAAAAATAGACTGTGGACTGACTGACCGCAGCATTCATGCCCTTTGCCATGGCCCTACACAACTTGGAGCCCTCTGGATTAGTTTTTGCCCACTGAAATAATCCCCTGGATGACTATGATGATATGCCAATATGACACCTCCATTCAAGGTTTGTATAGACTTAGCAATGCTACTGTTCAGCCAGTTCCTGATTCCATCTTGGAATCAAGTCTCCAGTGCTGACTGTTGTCTACGCAGCAATGCCCTTAGTAGACTCTCTATCAACTTCTAGGACCGGAATATCCCGGGCAGCTCATATTCTAAAGGAATATGAAGCGTAACCGCTAGTATAATTTCCAGACATGGAGCTGACACATTTCCCAAGTGCCAAAGAAAAATGATAGCAGGCCAATGGACCTCTATCTTGATGAATGAAAAAGGACTGGCCTTTACTGCATTTATTAGACAGAAGAGCGAGATGTGCCAAAAAGGACATCCTCCAAGTCCAATGAGGCAAAGGACCACTTTTTAGGTGCCACAGTTTCACCTAGATGAAAAAGCCGAACAAGGCAGTCAGGAATGTTGTCTTTGTCAAGCAAAGTTAAAGATAAAGAATTAACAGCAAAAACCACACCTTTATTATCGGTGTTGCGGCTTTTGCACCTTTTCTTAAAAGGTAAGCACAAAATAACTAAAGCCACCAATACCGTAAATAACTCCAGCAGTTCAATATCTTTCAACATCCCTTCTTGAACCTAAGAGGAGTGGCATGGCTTGGCACATCACCTAATTGCCACACCCCCTATGGAAGCCATGACCCCTCACAACCCGCAGCCTTCTGGATTAGGTTTGGCCCACCAAGATTCCATTATGGACTTTAGTTTTCGATGCTAACTGATGCTCACGTACCAATACCTTCTCTGTACTTTTGGTATCGAGGCCTAGGACCGACACCTCTGAAGCAGCCCCTATTGGAAAGGAAAGCAGCGTTTAATCCCAAGGATTAAGACCCCCAGCTGACCCCCATTCCTAAGGACCGAAGGAAACCAGAAGCGAGTCAATGGACCTCTATCTTAAGGAATGAAACAGGGCTCACCTCTGCTCCTACACACTCAGGAATTTTATTTTTAGTTCATTCTATGGATTGTAAGCTCTACCGAGCAGAGCTCTCACTTCTCATGTTTGAGTTAAGGTTTAAAAGTGTTCCTCTTTAAGGTCTTTTCTTTCTATCTATGAAGCCCCAGATTTTTAAAGTGCTGCGGGATATTTCATCACTATCTAAATCATATTGTTATTATTATTGAAATTTTTTCTAGATTTTTATATTGTGTTTACATGTACAGGTTTTTAAAAAGTCAGGAAAAGATTTGAATAAAGGAGAAGTCTCAGTCTTTACTGTATATGTATCCTATATTTATGATCTGTCCCTGTCTTTGCATTCAATAATAACAATTAAAAACCTGACTGTGTGAACACAACCCTGCATGTCTAACCTAAAGCTTTATGTTCAAAAGCAAACCCACTAACCCACGATGACCCAATAATTTAACAATGGATCCAAAGTTAAAGAAAAGCAATGGGCCTCGAAAACCACACCTTTGTTATAGGCTTTGATGCTTGGCCCTCAACGACTAAAGCCACCTATAGCGGAAATAAAATGCAACTATACAATGTTGTCACTCTTCCAGTTTCTACCCAAGAGGAGGGCCGTGACTGGGCACACTAGTGCCTGTTCCGAAGCACCAAAGTCAGAAATTTTAGACTTATCTTTCCCTTTCAATGCTTACATTATCCCTGAGATATGTAATTATGGCCCTTGAGTGCCATAGATATTAGTGCCTATAGCATGTATCAAGAACACGTTATCATGGCTTTGTCTTTTTACAGGTGACCGATGCCCAGTGAGATGATCAGCAAGATGGTTACCCCTGCCAGCTGCATAAAGCAATAGAAAGACAGGTAATTAATATTTATATTAATTACTGATAACACTTAGGCTAGATGTCAGTTCTAGACCTGCAGAGATGTCACAGTCTCTACTTGATGCATGATAATATACGTCCTCTTGCTATGTATATCTTCTATAGGCATTTCTATTGTAACAATTCTCTAAGGTACAAAGAGGAGGGACATTTCTGCTCTCTACTCTTTTTTTTCTACTGGCAGGAATCCGCCTTTGTTTGTTTCGGATAGAATAGACATAGATAACCAGAGAGTTAAGAAAAATAGACTGTGGACTGACTGACCGCAGCATTCATGCCCTTTGCCATGGCCCTACACAACTTGGAGCCCTCTGGATTAGTTTTTGCCCACTGAAATAATCCCCATGATGACTATGATGATATGTCAATATGACACCTCCATTCAAGGTTTGTATAGACTTAGCAATGCTACTGTTCAGCCAGTTCCTGATTCCATCTTGGAATCAAGTCTCCAGTGCTGACTGTTGTCTACGCAGCAATGCCCTTAGTAGACTCTCTATAAACTTCTAGGACCGGAATATCCCGGGCAGCTCATATTCTAAAGGAATATGAAGCGTAACCGCTAGTATAATTTCCAGACATGGAGCTGACACATTTCCCAAGTGCCAAAGAAAAATGATAGCAGGCCAATGGACCTCTATCTTGATGAATGAAAAAGGACTCGCCTTTACTGCATTTATTAGACAGAAGAGCGAGATGTGCCAAAAAGGACATCCTCCAAGTCCAATGAGGCAAAGGACCACTTTTTAGGTGCCACAGTTTCACCTAGATGAAAAAGCCGAACAAGGCAGTCAGGAATGTTGTCTTTGTCAAGCAAAGTTAAAGATAAAGAATTAACAGCAAAAACCACACCTTTATTATCGGTGTTGCGGCTTTTGCACCTTTTCTTAAAAGGTAAGCACAAAATAACTAAAGCCACCAATACCGTAAATAACTCCAGCAGTTCAATATCTTTCAACATCCCTTCTTGAACCTAAGAGGAGTGGCATGGCTTGGCACATCGCCTAATTGCCACACCCCCTATGGAAGCCATGACCCCTCACAACCCGCAGCCTTCTGGATTAGGTTTGGCCCACCAAGATTCCATTATGGACTTTAGTTTTCGATGCTAACTGATGCTCACGTACCAATACCTTCTCTGTAGTTTTGGTATCGAGGCCTAGGACCGACACCTCTGAAGCAGCCCCTATTGGAAAGGAAAGCAGCGTTTAATCCCAAGGATTAAGACCCCCAGCTGACCCCCATTCCTAAGGACCGAAGGAAACCAGAAGCGAGTCAATGGACCTCTATCTTAAGGAATGAAACAGGGCTCACCTCTGCTCCCACACACTCAGGAATTTTATTTTTAGTTCATTCTATGGATTGTAAGCTCTACCGAGCAGAGCTCTCACTTCTCATGTTTGAGTTAAGGTTTAAAAGTGTTCCTCTTTAAGGTCTTTTCTTTCTATCTATGAAGCCCCAGATTTTTAAAGTGCTGCGGGATATTTCATCACTATCTAAATCTTATTGTTATTATTGACATTTTTTCTAGATTTTTATATTGTGTTTACATGTACAGGTTTTTAAAAAGTCAGGAAAAGATTTGAATAAAGGAGAAGTCTCAGTCTTTACTGTATATGTATCCTATATTTATGATCTGTCCCTGTCTTTGCATTCAATAATAACAATTAAAAACCTGACTGTGTGATCACAACCCTGCATGTCTAACCTAAAGCTTTATGTTCAAAAGCAAACCCACTAACCCACGATGACCCAATAATTTAACAATGGATCCAAAGTAAAAGAAAAGCAATGGGCCTCGAAAACCACACCTTTGTTATAGGCTTTGATGCTTGGCCCTCAACGACTTAAGCCACCTATAGCGGAAATAAAATGCAACAATACAATGTTGTCACCCTTCCAGTTTCTACCCAAGAGGAGGGCCGTGACTGGGCACACTAGTGCCTGTTCCGAAGCACCAAAGTCAGAAATTTTAGACTTATCTTTCCCTTTCAATGCTTACATAATCCCTGAGATATGTAATTATGGCCCTTGAGTGCCATAGATATTAGTGCCTATAGCATGTATCAAGAACACGTTATCATGGCTTTGTCTTTTTACAGGTGACCGATGCCCAGTGAGATGATCAGCAAGATGGTTACCCCTGCCAGCTGCATAAAGCAATAGAAAGACAGGTAATTAATATTTATATTAATTACTGATAACACTTAGGCTAGATGTCAGTTCTAGACCTGCAGAGATGTCACAGTCTCTACTTGATGCATGATAATATACGTCCTCTTGCTATGTATATGTTCTATAGGCATTTCTATTGTAACACTTCTCTAAGGTACAAAGAGGAGGGACATTTCTGCTCTCTACTCTTTTTTTTCTACTGGCAGGAATCCGCCTTTGTTTGTTTCGGATAGAATAGACATAGATAACCAGAGAGTTAAGAAAAATAGACTGTGGACTGACTGACCGCAGCATTCATGCCCTTTGCCATGGCCCTACACAACTTGGAGCCCTCTGGATTAGTTTTTGCCCACTGAAATAATCCCCATGATGACTATGATGATATGTCAATATGACACCTCCATTCAAGGTTTGTATAGACTTAGCAATGCTACTGTTCATCCAGTTCCTGATTCCATCTTGGAATCAAGTCTCCAGTGCTGACTGTTGTCTACGCAGCAATGCCCTTAGTAGACTCTCTATAAACTTCTAGGACCGGAATATCCCGGGCAGCTCATATTCTAAAGGAATATGAAGCGTAACCGCTAGTATAATTTCCAGACATGGAGCTGACACATTTCCCAAGTGCCAAAGAAAAATGATAGCAGGCCAATGGACCTCTATCTTGATGAATGAAAAAGGACTGGCCTTTACTGCATTTATTAGACAGAAGAGCGAGATGTGCCAAAAAGGACATCCTCCAAGTCCAATGAGGCAAAGGACCACTTTTAGGTGCCACAGTTTCACCTAGATGAAAAAGCCGAACAAGGCAGTCAGGAATGTTGTCTTTGTCAAGCAAAGTTAAAGATAAAGAATTAACAGCAAAAACCACACCTTTATTATCGGTGTTGCGGCTTTTGCACCTTTTCTTAAAAGGTAAGCACAAAATAACTAAAGCCACCAATACCGTAAATAACTCCAGCAGTTCAATATCTTTCAACATCCCTTCTTGAACCTAAGAGGAGTGGCATGGCTTGGCACATCGCCTAATGGCCACACCACCTAAGGAAGCCATGACCCCTCACAACCCGCAGCCTTCTGGATTAGGTTTGGCCCACCAAGATTCCATTATGGACTTTAGTTTTCGATGCTAACTGATGCTCACGTACCAATACCTTCTCTGTAGTTTTGGTATCGAGGCCTAGGACCGACACCTCTGAAGCAGCCCCTATTGGAAATGAAAGCAGCGTTTAATCCCAAGGATTAAGACCCCCAGCTGACTACCATTCCTAAGGACCGAAGGAAACCAGAAGCGAGTCAATGGACCTCTATCTTAAGGAATGAAACAGGGCTCACCTCTGCTCCTACACACTCAGGAATTTTATTTTTAGTTCATTCTATGGATTGTAAGCTCTACCGAGCAGAGCTCTCACTTCTCATGTTTGAGTTAAGGTTTAAAAGTGTTCCTCTTTAAGGTCTTTTCTTTCTATCTATGAAGCCCCAGATTTTTAAAGTGCTGCGGGATATTTCATCACTATCTAAATCATATTGTTATTATTATTGACATTTTTTCTAGATTTTTATATTGTGTTTACATGTACAGGTTTTTAAAAAGTCAGGAAAAGATTTGAATAAAGGAGAAGTCTCAGTCTTTACTGTATATGTATCCTATATTTATGATCTGTCCCTGTCTTTGCATTCAATAATAACAATTAAAAACCTGACTGTGTGAACACAACCCTGCATGTCTAACCTAAAGCTTTATGTTCAAAAGCAAACCCACTAACCCACGATGACCCAATAATTTAACAATAGATCCAAAGTTAAAGAAAAGCAATGGGCCTCGAAAACCACACCTTTGTTATAGGCTTTGATGCTTGGCCCTCAACGACTAAAGCCACCTATAGCGGAAATAAAATGCAACAATACAATGTTGTCACCCTTCCAGTTTCTACCCAAGAGGAGGGCCGTGACTGGGCACACTAGTGCCTGTTCCGAAGCACCAAAGTCAGAAATTTTAGAATTATCTTTCCCTTTCAATGCTTACATAATCCCTGAGATATGTAATTATGGCCCTTGAGTGCCATAGATATTAGTGCCTATAGCATGTATCAAGAACACGTTATCATGGCTTTGTCTTTTTACAGGTGACCGATGCCCAGTGAGATGATCAGCAAGATGGTTACCCCTGCCAGCTGCATAAAGCAATAGAAAGACAGGTAATTAATATTTATATTAATTACTGATAACACTTAGGCTAGATGTCAGTTCTAGACCTGCAGAGATGTCACAGTCTCTACTTGATGCATGATAATATACGTCCTCTTGCTATGTATATCTTCTATAGGCATTTCTATTGTAACACTTCTCTAAGGTACAAAGAGGAGGGACATTTCTGCTCTCTACTCTTTTTTTTCTACTGGCAGGAATCCGCCTTTGTTTGTTTCGGATAGAATAGACATAGATAACCAGAGAGTTAAGAAAAATAGACTGTGGACTGACTGACCGCAGCATTCATGCCCTTTGCCATGGCCCTACACAACTTGGAGCCCTCTGGATTAGTTTTTGCCCACTGAAATAATCCCCATGATGACTATGATGATATGTCAATATGACACCTCCATTCAAGGTTTGTATAGACTTAGCAATGCTACTGTTCAGCCAGTTCCTGATTCCATCTTGGAATCAAGTCTCCAGTGCTGACTGTTGTCTACGCAGCAATGCCCTTAGTAGACTCTCTATAAACTTCTAGGACCGGAATATCCCGGGCAGCTCATATTCTAAAGGAATATGAAGCGTAACCGCTAGTATAATTTCCAGACATGGAGCTGACACATTTCCCAAGTGCCAAAGAAAAATGATAGCAGGCCAATGGACCTCTATCTTGATGAATGAAAAAGGACTGGCCTTTACTGCATTTATTAGACAGAAGAGCGAGATGTGCCAAAAAGGACATCCTCCAAGTCCAATGAGGCAAAGGACCACTTTTTAGGTGCCACAGTTTCACCTAGATGAAAAAGCCGAACAAGGCAGTCAGGAATGTTGTCTTTGTCAAGCAAAGTTAAAGATAAAGAATTAACAGCAAAAACCATACCTTTATTATCGGTGTTGCGTCTTTTGCACCTTTTCTTAAAAGGTAAGCACAAAATAACTAAAGCCACCAATACCGTAAATAACTCCAGCAGTTCAATATCTTTCAACATCCCTTCTTGAACCTAAGAGGAGTGGCATGGCTTGGCACATCGCCTAATTGCCACACCCCCTATGGAAGCCATGACCCCTCACAACCCGCAGCCTTCTGGATTAGGTTTGGCCCACCAAGATTCCATTATGGACTTTAGTTTTCGATGCTAACTGATGCTTACGTACCAATACCTTCTCTGTAGTTTTGGTATCGAGGCCTAGGACCGACACCTCTGAAGCAGCCCCTATTGGAAAGGAAAGCAGCGTTTAATCCCAAGGATTAAGACCCCCAGCTGACCCCCATTCCTAAGGACCGAAGGAAACCAGAAGCGAGTCAATGGACCTCTATCTTAAGGAATGAAACAGGGCTCACCTCTGCTCCTACACACTCAGGAATTTTATTTTTAGTTCATTCTATGGATTGTAAGCTCTACCGAGCAGAGCTCTCACTTCTCATGTTTGAGTTAAGGTTTAAAAGTGTTCCTCTTTAAGGTCTTTTCTTTCTATCTATGAAGCCCCAGATTTTTAAAGTGCAGCGGGATTTTTCATCACTATCTAAATCATATTGTTATTATTATTGACATTTTTTCTAGATTTTTATATTGTGTTTACATGTACAGGTTTTTAAAAAGTCAGGAAAAGATTTGAATAAAGGAGAAGTCTCAGTCTTTACTGTATATGTATCCTATATTTATGATCTGTCCCTGTCTTTGCATGCAATAATAACAATTAAAAACCTGACTGTGTGAACACAACCCTGCATGTCTAACCTAAAGCTTTATGTTCAAAAGCAAACCCACTAACCCACGATGACCCAATAATTTAACAATGGATCCAAAGTTAAAGAAAAGCAATGGCCCTCGAAAACCACACCTTTGTTATAGGCTTTGATGCTTGGCCCTCAACGACTAAAGCCACCTATAGCGGAAATAAAATGCAACAATACAATGTTGTCACCCTCCCAGTTTCTACCCAAGAGGAGGGCCGTGACTGGGCACACTAGTGCCTGTTCCGAAGCACCAAAGTCAGAAATTTTAGACTTATCTTTCCCTTTCAATGCTTACATAATCCCTGAGATATGTAATTATGGCCCTTGAGTGCCATAGATATTAGTGCCTATAGCATGTATCAAGAACACGTTATCATGGCTTTGTCTTTTTACAGGTGACCGATGCCCAGTGAGATGATCAGCAAGATGGTTACCCCTGCCAGCTGCATAAAGCAATAGAAAGACAGGTAATTAATATTTATATTAATTACTGATAACACTTAGGCTAGATGTCAGTTCTAGACCTGCAGAGATGTCACAGTCTCTACTTGATGCATGATAATATACGTCCTCTTGCTATGTATATCTTCTATAGGCATTTCTATTGTAACACTTCTCTAAGGTACAAAGAGGAGGGACATTTCTGCTCTCTACTCTTTTTTTTCTACTGGCAGGAATCCGCCTTTGTTTGTTTCGGATAGAATAGACATAGATAACCAGAGAGTTAAGAAAAATAGACTGTGGACTGACTGACCGCAGCATTCATGCCCTTTGCCATGGCCCTACACAACTTGGAGCCCTCTGGATTAGTTTTTGCCCACTGAAATAATCCCCATGATGACTATGATGATATGTCAATATGACACCTCCATTCAAGGTTTGTATAGACTTAGCAATGCTACTGTTCAGCCAGTTCCTGATTCCATCTTGGAATCAAGTCTCCAGTGCTGACTGTTGTCTACGCAGCAATGCCCTTAGTAGACTCTCTATAAACTTCTAGGACCGGAATATCCCGGGCAGCTCATATTCTAAAGGAATATGAAGCGTAACCGCTAGTATAATTTCCAGACATGGAGCTGACACATTTCCCAAGTGCCAAAGAAAAATGATAGCAGGCCAATGGACCTCTATCTTGATGAATGAAAAAGGACTGGCCTTTACTGCATTTATTAGACAGAAGAGCGAGATGTGCCAAAAAGGACATCCTCCAAGTCCAATGAGGCAAAGGACCACTTTTTAGGTGCCACAGTTTCACCTAGATGAAAAAGCCGAACAAGGCAGTCAGGAATGTTGTCTTTGTCAAGCAAAGTTAAAGATAAAGAATTAACAGCAAAAACCACACCTTTATTATCGGTGTTGCGGCTTTTGCACCTTTTCTTAAAAGGTAAGCACAAAATAACTAAAGCCACCAATACCGTAAATAACTCCAGCAGTTCAATATCTTTCAACATCCCTTCTTGAACCTAAGAGGAGTGGCATGGCTTGGCACATCGCCTAATTGCCACACCCCCTATGGAAGCCATGACCCCTCACAACCCGCAGCCTTCTGGATTAGGTTTGGCCCACCAAGATTCCATTATGGACTTTAGTTTTCGATGCTAACTGATGCTCACGTACCAATACCTTCTCTGTAGTTTTGGTATCGAGGCCTAGGACCGACACCTCTGAAGCAGCCCCTATTGGAAAGGAAAGCAGCGTTTAATCCCAAGGATTAAGACCCCCAGCTGACCCCCATTCCTAAGGACCGAAGGAAACCAGAAGCGAGTCAATGGACCTCTATCTTAAGGAATGAAACAGGGCTCACCTCTGCTCCTACACACTCAGGAATTTTATTTTTAGTTCATTCTATGGATTGTAAGCTCTACCGAGCAGAGCTCTCACTTCTCATGTTTGAGTTAAGGTTTAAAAGTGTTCCTCTTTAAGGTCTTTTCTTTCTATCTATGAAGCCCCAGATTTTTAAAGTGCTGCGGGATATTTCATCACTATCTAAATCATATTGTTATTATTATTGACATTTTTTCTAGATTTTTATATTGTGTTTACATGTACAGGTTTTTAAAAAGTCAGGAAAAGATTTGAATAAAGGAGAAGTCTCAGTCTTTACTGTATATGTATCCTATATTTATGATCTGTCCCTGTCTTTGCATTCAATAATAACAATTAAAAACCTGACTGTGTGAACACAACCCTGCATGTCTAACCTAAAGCTTTATGTTCAAAAGCAAACCCACTAACCCACGATGACCCAATAATTTAACAATGGATCCAAAGTTAAAGAAAAGCAATGGCCCTCGAAAACCACACCTTTGTTATAGGCTTTGATGCTTGGCCCTCAACGACTAAAGCCACTTATAGCGGAAATAAAATGCAACAATACAATGTTGTCACCCTTCCAGTTTCTACCCAAGAGGAGGGCCGTGACTGGGCACACTAGTGCCTGTTCCGAAGCACCAAAGTCAGAAATTTTAGACTTATCTTTCCCTTTCAATGCTTACATAATCCCTGAGATATGTAATTATGGCCCTTGAGTGCCATAGATATTAGTGCCTATAGCATGTATCAAGAACACGTTATCATGGCTTTGTCTTTTTACAGGTGACCGATGCCAGTGAGATGATCAGCAAGATGGTTACCCCTGCCAGCTGCATAAAGCAATAGAAAGACAGGTAATTAATATTTATATTAATTACTGATAACACTTAGGCTAGATGTCAGTTCTAGACCTGCAGAGATGTCACAGTCTCTACTTGATGCATGATAATATACGTCCTCTTGCTATGTATATCTTCTATAGGCATTTCTATTGTAACACTTCTCTAAGGTACAAAGAGGAGGGACATTTCTGCTCTCTACTCTTTTTTTTCTACTGGCAGGAATCCGCCTTTGTTTGTTTCGGATAGAATAGACATAGATAACCAGAGAGTTAAGAAAAATAGACTGTGGACTGACTGACCGCAGCATTCATGCCCTTTGCCATGGCCCTACACAACTTGGAGCCCTCTGGATTAGTTTTTGCCCACTGAAATAATCCCCATGATGACTATGATGATATGTCAATATGACACCTCCATTCAAGGTTTGTATAGACTTAGCAATGCTACTGTTCAGCCAGTTCCTGATTCCATCTTGGAATCAAGTCTCCAGTGCTGACTGTTGTCTACGCAGCAATGCCCTTAGTAGACTCTCTATAAACTTCTAGGACCGGAATATCCCGGGCAGCTCATATTCTAAAGGAATATGAAGCGTAACCGCTAGTATAATTTCCAGACATGGAGCTGACACATTTCCCAAGTGCCAAAGAAAAATGATAGCAGGCCAATGGACCTCTATCTTGATGAATGAAAAAGGACTGGCCTTTACTGCATTTATTAGACAGAAGAGCGAGATGTGCCAAAAAGGACATCCTCCAAGTCCAATGAGGCAAAGGACCACTTTTTAGGTGCCACAGTTTCACCTAGATGAAAAAGCCGAACAAGGCAGTCAGGAATGTTGTCTTTGTCAAGCAAAGTTAAAGATAAAGAATTAACAGCAAAAACCATACCTTTATTATCGGTGTTGCGGCTTTTGCACCTTTTCTTAAAAGGTAAGCACAAAATAACTAAAGCCACCAATACCGTAAATAACTCCAGCAGTTCAATATCTTTCAACATCCCTTCTTGAACCTAAGAGGAGTGGCATGGCTTGGCACATCGCCTAATTGCCACACCCCCTATGGAAGCCATGACCCCTCACAACCCGCAGCCTTCTGGATTAGGTTTGGCCCACCAAGATTCCATTATGGACTTTAGTTTTCGTTGCTAACTGATGCTCACGTACCAATACCTTCTCTGTAGTTTTGGTATCGAGGCCTAGGACCGACACCTCTGAAGCAGCCCCTATTGGAAAGGAAAGCAGCGTTTAATCCCAAGGATTAAGACCCCCAGCTGACCCCCATTCCTAAGGACCGAAGGAAACCAGAAGCGAGTCAATGGACCTCTATCTTAAGGAATGAAACAGGGCTCACCTCTGCTCCTACACACTCAGGAATTTTATTTTTAGTTCATTCTATGGATTGTAAGCTCTACCGAGCAGAGCTCTCACTTCTCATGTTTGAGTTAAGGTTTAAAAGTGTTCCTCTTTAAGGTCTTTTCTTTCTATCTATGAAGCCCCAGATTTTTAAAGTGCAGCGGGATTTTTCATCACTATCTAAATCATATTGTTATTATTATTGACATTTTTTCTAGATTTTTATATTGTGTTTACATGTACAGGTTTTTAAAAAGTCAGGAAAAGATTTGAATAAAGGAGAAGTCTCAGTCTTTACTGTATATGTATCCTATATTTATGATCTGTCCCTGTCTTTGCATGCAATAATAACAATTAAAAACCTGACTGTGTGAACACAACCCTGCATGTCTAACCTAAAGCTTTATGTTCAAAAGCAAACCCACTAACCCACGATGACCCAATAATTTAACAATGGATCCAAAGTTAAAGAAAAGCAATGGCCCTCGAAAACCACACCTTTGTTATAGGCTTTGATGCTTGGCCCTCAACGACTAAAGCCACCTATAGCGGAAATAAAATGCAACAATACAATGTTGTCACCCTTCCAGTTTCTACCCAAGAGGAGGGCCGTGACTGGGCACACTAGTGCCTGTTCCGAAGCACCAAAGTCAGAAATTTTAGACTTATCTTTCCCTTTCAATGCTTACATAATCCCTGAGATATGTAATTATGGCCCTTGAGTGCCATAGATATTAGTGCCTATAGCATGTATCAAG
Organism: Dendropsophus ebraccatus; assembly: GCF_027789765.1. Taxonomy (NCBI): domain Eukaryota; kingdom Metazoa; phylum Chordata; class Amphibia; order Anura; family Hylidae; genus Dendropsophus; species Dendropsophus ebraccatus. The sequence continues at coordinate 166,857,850 of NC_091455.1, forward strand.
AACACGTTATCATGGCTTTGTCTTTTTACAGGTGACCGATGCCCAGTGAGATGATCAGCAAGATGGTTACCCCTGCCAGCTGCATAAAGCAATAGAAAGACAGGTAATTAATATTTATATTAATTACTGATAACACTTAGGCTAGATGTCAGTTCTAGACCTGCAGAGATGTCACAGTCTCTACTTGATGCATGATAATATACGTCCTCTTGCTATGTATATCTTCTATAGGCATTTCTATTGTAACACTTCTCTAAGGTACAAAGAGGAGGGACATTTCTGCTCTCTACTCTTTTTTTTCTACTGGCAGGAATCCGCCTTTGTTTGTTTCGGATAGAATAGACATAGATAACCAGAGAGTTAAGAAAAATAGACTGTGGACTGACTGACCGCAGCATTCATGCCCTTTGCCATGGCCCTACACAACTTGGAGCCCTCTGGATTAGTTTTTGCCCACTGAAATAATCCCCAGGATGACTATGATGATATGCCAATATGACACCTCCATTCAAGGTTTGTATACACTTAGCAATGCTACTGTTCAGCCAGTTCCTGATTCCATCTTGGAATCAAGTCTCCAGTGCTGACTGTTGTCTACGCAGCAATGCCCTTAGTAGACTCTCTATAAACTTCTAGGACCGGAATATCCCGGGCAGCTCATATTCTAAAGGAATATGAAGCGTAACCGCTAGTATAATTTCCAGACATGGAGCTGACACATTTCCCAAGTGCCAAAGAAAAATGATAGCAGGCCAATGGACCTCTATCTTGATGAATGAAAAAGGACTCACCTTTACTGCATTTATTAGGCAGAAGAGCGAGATGTGCCAAAAAGGACATCCTCCAAGTCCAATGAGGCAAAGGACCACTTTTTAGGTGCCACAGTTTCACCTAGATGAAAAAGCCGAACAAGGCAGTCAGGAATGTTGTCTTTGTCAAGCAAAGTTAAAAATAAAGAATTAACAGCAAAAACCACACCTTTATTATCGGTGTTGCGGCTTTTGCACCTTTTCTTAAAAGGTAAGCACAAAATAACTAAAGCCACCAATACCGTAAATAACTCCAGCAGTTCAATATCTTTCAACATCCCTTCTTGAACCTAAGAGGAGTGGCATGGCTTGGCACATCGCCTAATTGCCACACCCCCTATGGAAGCCATGACCCCTCACAACCCGCAGCCTTCTGGATTAGGTTTGGCCCACCAAGATTCCATTATGGACTTTAGTTTTCGATGCTAACTGATGCTCACGTACCAATACCTTCTCTGTAGTTTTGGTATCGAGGCCTAGGACCAACACCTCTGAAGCAGCCCCTATTGGAAAGGAAAGCAGCGTTTAATCCCAAGGATTAAGACCCCCAGCTGACCCCCATTCCTAAGGACCGAAGGAAACCAGAAGCGAGTCAATGGACCTCTATCTTAAGGAATGAAACAGGGCTCACCTCTGCTCCTACACACTCAGGAATTTTATTTTAGTTCATTCTATGGATTGTAAGCTCTACCGAGCAGAGCTCTCACTTCTCATGTTTGAGTTAAGGTTTAAAAGTGTTCCTCTTTAAGGTCTTTTCTTTCTATCTATGAAGCCCCAGATTTTTAAAGTGCTGCGGGATATTTCATCACTATCTAAATCATATTGTTATTATTATTGACATTTTTTCTAGATTTTTATATTGTGTTTACATGTACAGGTTTTTAAAAAGTCAGGAAAAGATTTGAATAAAGGAGAAGTCTCAGTCTTTACTGTATATGTATCCTATATTTATGATCTGTCCCTGTCTTTGCATTCAATAATAACAATTAAAAACCTGACTGTGTGAACACAACCCTGCATGTCTAACCTAAAGCTTTATGTTCAAAAGCAAACCCACTAACCCACGATGACCCAATAATTTAACAATGGATCCAAAGTTAAAGAAAAGCAATGGCCCTCGAAAACCACACCTTTGTTATAGGCTTTGATGCTTGGCCCTCAACGACTAAAGCCACTTATAGCGGAAATAAAATGCAACAATACAATGTTGTCACCCTTCCAGTTTCTACCCAAGAGGAGGGCCGTGACTGGGCACACTAGTGCCTGTTCCGAAGCACCAAAGTCAGAAATTTTAGACTTATCTTTCCCTTTCAATGCTTACATAATCCCTGAGATATGTAATTATGGCCCTTGAGTGCCATAGATATTAGTGCCTATAGCATGTATCAAGAACACGTTATCATGGCTTTGTCTTTTTACAGGTGACCGATGCCCAGTGAGATGATCAGCAAGATGGTTACCCCTGCCAGCTGCATAAAGCAATAGAAAGACAGGTAATTAATATTTATATTAATTACTGATAACACTTAGGCTAGATGTCAGTTCTAGACCTGCAGAGATGTCACAGTCTCTACTTGATGCATGATAATATACGTCCTCTTGCTATGTATATCTTCTATAGGCATTTCTATTGTAACACTTCTCTAAGGTACAAAGAGGAGGGACATTTCTGCTCTCTACTCTTTTTTTTCTACTGGCAGGAATCCGCCTTTGTTTGTTTCGGATAGAATAGACATAGATAACCAGAGAGTTAAGAAAAATAGACTGTGGACTGACTGACCGCAGCATTCATGCCCTTTGCCATGGCCCTACACAACTTGGAGCCCTCTGGATTAGTTTTTGCCCACTGAAATAATCCCCAGGATGACTATGATGATATGTCAATATGACACCTCCATTCAAGGTTTGTATACACTTAGCAATGCTACTGTTCAGCCAGTTCCTGATTCCATCTTGGAATCAAGTCTCCAGTGCTGACTGTTGTCTACGCAGCAATGCCCTTAGTAGACTCTCTATAAACTTCTAGGACCGGAATATCCCGGGCAGCTCATATTCTAAAGGAATATGAAGCGTAACCGCTAGTATAATTTCCAGACATGGAGCTGACACATTTCCCAAGTGCCAAAGAAAAATGATAGCAGGCCAATGGACCTCTATCTTGATGAATGAAAAAGGACTCACCTTTACTGCATTTATTAGGCAGAAGAGCGAGATGTGCCAAAAAGGACATCCTCCAAGTCCAATGAGGCAAAGGACCACTTTTTAGGTGCCACAGTTTCACCTAGATGAAAAAGCCGAACAAGGCAGTCAGGAATGTTGTCTTTGTCAAGCAAAGTTAAAAATAAAGAATTAACAGCAAAAACCACACCTTTATTATCGGTGTTGCGGCTTTTGCACCTTTTCTTAAAAGGTAAGCACAAAATAACTAAAGCCACCAATACCGTAAATAACTCCAGCAGTTCAATATCTTTCAACATCCCTTCTTGAACCTAAGAGGAGTGGCATGGCTTGGCACATCGCCTAATTGCCACACCCCCTATGGAAGCCATGACCCCTCACAACCCGCAGCCTTCTGGATTAGGTTTGGCCCACCAAGATTCCATTATGGACTTTAGTTTTCGATGCTAACTGATGCTCACGTACCAATACCTTCTCTGTAGTTTTGGTATCGAGGCCTAGGACCAACACCTCTGAAGCAGCCCCTATTGGAAAGGAAAGCAGCGTTTAATCCCAAGGATTAAGACCCCCAGCTGACCTATATTCCTAAGGACCGAAGGAAACCAGAAGCGAGTCAATGGACCTCTATCTTAAGGAATGAAACAGGGCTCACCTCTGCTCCTACACACTCAGGAATTTTATTTTTAGTTCATTCTATGGATTGTAAGCTCTACCGAGCAGAGCTCTCACTTCTCATGTTTGAGTTAAGGTTTAAAAGTGTTCCTCTTTAAGGTCTTTTCTTTCTATCTATGAAGCCCCAGATTTTTAAAGTGCTGCGGGATATTTCATCACTATCTAAATCATATTGTTATTATTATTGACATTTTTTCTAGATTTTTATATTGTGTTTACATGTACAGGTTTTTAAAAAGTCAGGAAAAGATTTGAATAAAGGAGAAGTCTCAGTCTTTACTGTATATGTATCCTATATTTATGATCTGTCCCTGTCTTTGCATTCAATAATAACAATTAAAAACCTGACTGTGTGAACACAACCCTGCATGTCTAACCTAAAGCTTTATGTTCAAAAGCAAACCCACTAACCCACGATGACCCAATAATTTAACAATGGATCCAAAGTTAAAGAAAAGCAATGGCCCTCGAAAACCACACCTTTGTTATAGGCTTTGATGCTTGGCCCTCAACGACTAAAGCCACCTATAGCGGAAATAAAATGCAACAATACAATGTTGTCACCCTTCCAGTTTCTACCCAAGAGGAGGGCCGTGACTGGGCACACTAGTGCATGTTCCGAAGCACCAAAGTCAGAAATTTTAGACTTGTCTTTCCCTTTCAATGCTTACATAATCCCTGAGATATGTAATTATGGCCCTTGAGTGCCATAGATATTAGTGCCTATAGCATGTATCAAGAACACGTTATCATGGCTTTGTCCTTTTACAGATGACCGATGCCCAGTGAGATGATCAGCAAGATGGGCACACGTGCCAGCTGCAAGAAAGCAATGGAAAAACAGGTAATTAATATTTATATTAATTACTGATAACACTTAGGCTAGATGTGAGTTCTAGACCTGCAGAGATGTCACAGACTCTACTAGACCGGCAGAGATGTTACAGTCTCTACTTGATGCATGATGATATACGTCCTCTTGCTATGTATATCTTCTATAGGCATTTCTATGGTAACACTTCTCTAAGGTGCAAAGAGGAGGGACATTTCTGCTCTCTACTCTTTTTTTCCTACTGGCAGGAATCCGCCTTTGTTTGTTTCAGATAGAATAGACATAGATAACCAAAGAGTTAAGAAAAATAGACTGTTGACTGACTGACCACAGCATTCATGCCCTTTGCCATGGCCCTACACAACTTGGAGCCCTCTGGATTAGTTTTTGCCCACTGAAATTATCCCCATGATGACTATGATGATATGCCAATATGACACCTCCATTCAAGGTTTGTATAGACTTAGCAATGCTACTGTTCAGCCAGTTCCTGATTCCATCTTGGAATCAAGTCTCCAGTGCTGACTGTTGTCTACGCAGCAATGCCCTTAGTAGACTCTCTATCAACTTCTAGGACTGGAATATCCCGGGCAGCTCATATTCTAAAGTAATACGAAGCGTAACCGCTAGTATAATTTCCTGACATGGAGCTGACACATTTCCCAAGTGCCAAAGAAAAATGATAGCAGGCCAATGGACCTCTATCTTGATGAATGAAAAAGGACTCACCTTAACTGCATTTATCAGACAGAAGAGCGAGATGTGCCAAAAAGGACATCCTCCAAGTCCAATGAGGCAAACGACCACTTTTTAGGTGCCACAGTTTCACCTAGATGAAAAAGCCGAACAAGGCAGTCAGGAATGTTGTCTTTGTCAAGCAAAGTTAAAGATAAAGAATTAACAGCAAAAACCACACCTTTATTATCAGTGTTGCGGCTTTTGCACCTTTTCTTAAAAGGTAAGCACAAAATAACTAAAGCCACCAATACCGTAAATAACTCCAGCAGTTCAATATCTTTCAACATCCCTTCTTGAACCTAAGAGGAGTGGCATGGCTTGGCACATCGCCTTATGGCCACACCACCTAAGGAAGCCATGACCCCTCACAACCCGCAGCCTTCTGGATTAGGTTTGGCCCACCAAGATTCCATTATGGACTTTAGTTTTCGATGCTAACTGATGCTCACGTACCAATACCTTCTCTGTAGTTTTGGTATCGAGGCCTAGGACCGACACCTCTGAAGCAGCCCCTATTGGAAAGGAAAGCAGCGTTTAATCCCAAGGATTAAGACCCCCAGCTGACCCCCATTCCTAAGGCCCGAAGGAAACCAGAAGCGAGTCAATGGACCTCTATCTTAAGAAATGAAACAGGGCTCACCTCTGCTCCTACACACTCAGGAATTTTATTTTTAGTTCATTCTATGGATTGTAAGCTCTACCGAGCAGAGCTCTCACTTCTCATGTTTGAGTTAAGGTTTAAAAGTGTTCCTCTTTAAGGTCTTTTCTTTCTATCTATGAAGCCCCAGATTTTTAAAGTGCTGCGGGATATTTCATCACTATCTAAATCATATTGTTATTATTATTGACATTTTTTCTAGATTTTTATATTGTGTTTACATGTACAGGTTTTTAAAAAGTCAGGAAAAGATTTGAATAAAGGAGAAGTCTCAGTCTTAACTGTATATGTATCCTATATTTATGATCTGTCCCTGTCTTTGCATTCAATAATAACAATTAAAAACCTGACTGTGTGAACACAACCCTGCATGTCTAACCTAAAGCTTTATGTTCAAAAGCAAACCCACTAACCCACGATGACCCAATAATTTAACAATGGATCTAAAGTTAAAGAAAAGCAATGGGCCTCGAAAACCACACCTTTGTTATAGGCTTTGATGCTTGGCCCTCAACGACTAAAGCCACCTATAGCGGAAATAAAATGCAACAATGCAATGTTGTCACCCTCCTAGTTTCTACCCAAGAGGAGGGCCGTGACTGGGCACACTAGTGCCTGTTCCGAAGCACCAAAGTCAGAAATTTTAGACTTGTCTTTCTCTTTCAATGCTTACATAATCCCTGAGATATGTAATTATGGCCCTTGAGTGCCATAGATATTAGTGCCTATAGCATGTATCAAGAACACGTTATCATGGCTTTGTCTTTTTACAGTTGACCGATTCCCAGTGAGATGATCAGCAAGATGGTTACCCCTGCCAGCTGCAAGAAAGCAATAGAAAGACAGGTAATTAATATTTATATTAATTACTGATAACACTTAGGCTAGATGTGAGTTCTAGACCTGCAGAGATGTCACAGTCTCTACTTGATGCATGATAATATACGTCCTCTTGCTATGTATATCTTCTATAGGCATTTCTATTGTAACACTTCTCTAAGGTGCAAAGAGGAGGGACATTTCTGCTCTCTACTCTTTTTTTCCTACTGGCAGGAATCCGCCTTTGTTTGTTTCGGATAGAATAGACATAGATAACCAGAGAGTTAAGAAAAATAGACTGTGGACTGACTGACCACAACATTCATGCCCTTTGCCATGGCCCTACACAACTTGGAGCCCTCTGGATTAGTTTTTGCCCACTGAAATAATCCCCATGATGACTATGATGATATGCCAATATGACACCTCCATTCAAGGTTTGTATAGACTTAGCAATGCTACTGTTCAGCCAGTTCCTGATTCCATCTTGGAATCAAGTCTCCAGTGCTGACTGTTGTCTACGCAGCAATGCCCTTAGTAGACTCTCTATCAACTTCTAGGACCGGATATCCAAGGCAGCTCATATTCTAAAGGAATATGAAGCGTAACCGCTAGTATAATTTTCAGACCTGGAGCTGACACATTTCCCAAGTGCCAAAGAAAAATGATAGCAGGCCAATGGACCTCTATCTTGATGAATGAAAAAGGACTGGCCTTTACTGCATTTATTAGACAGAAGAGCGAGATGTGCCAAAAAGGACATCCTCCAAGTCCAATGAGGCAAAGGACCACTTTTTAGGTGCCACAGTTTCACCTAGATGAAAAAGCCGAACAAGGCAGTCAGGAATGTTTTCTTTGTCAAGCAAAGTTAAAGATAAAGAATTAACAGCAAAAACCACACCTTTATTATCGGTGTTGCGGCTTTTGCACCTTTTCTTAAAAGGTAAGCACAAAATAACTAAAGCCACCAATACCGTAAATAACTCCAGCAGTTCAATATCTTTCAACATCCCTTCTTGAACCTAAGAGGAGTGGCATGGCTTGGCACAACGCCTTATGGCCACACCACCTAAGGAAGCCATGACCCCTCACAACCCGCAGCCTTCTGGATTAGGTTTGGCCCACCAAGATTCCATTATGGACTTTAGTTTTCGATGCTAACTGATGCTCACGTACCAATACCTTCTCTGTAGTTTTGGTATCGAGGCCTAGGACCGACACCTCTGAAGCAGCCCCTATTGGAAAGGAAAGCAGCGTTTAATCCCAAGGATTAAGACCCCCAGCTGACCCCCATTCCTAAGGACCGAAGGAAACCAGAAGCGAGTCAATTGACCTCTATCTTAAGGAATGAAACAGGGCTTACCTCTGCTCCTACACACTCAGGAATTTTATTTTTAGTTCATTCTATGGATTGTAAGCTCTACCGAGCAGAGCTCTCACTTCTCATGTTTGAGTTAAGGTTTTAAAGTGTTCCTCTTTAAGGTCTTTTCTTTCTATCTATGAAGCCCCAGATTTTTAAAGTGCTGCGGGATATTTCATCACTATCTAAATCATATTGTTATTATTATTGACAATTTTTCTAGATTTTTATATTGTGTTTACATGTACAGGTTTTTAAAAAGTCAGGAAAAGATTTGAATAAAGGAGAAGTCTCAGTCTTTACTGTATATTTATCCTATATTTATGATCTGTCCCTGTCTTTGCATTCAATAATAACAATTAAAAACCTGACTGTGTGAACACAACCCTGCATGTCTAACCTAAAGCTTTATATTCAAAAGCAAACCCACTAACCCACGATGACCCAATAATTTAACAATGGATCCAAAGTTAAAGAAAAGCAATGGGCCTCGAAAACCAGACCTTTGTTATAGGCTTTGATGCTTGGCCCTCAACGACTACAGCCACCTATAGCGGAAATAAAATGCAACAATACAATGTTGTCACCCTCTTAGTTTCTACCCAAGAGGAGGGCCGTGACTGGGCACACTACTGCCTGTTCCGAAGCACCAAAGTCAGAAATTTTAGACTTGTCTTTCTCTTTCAATGCTTACATAATCCCTGAGATATGTAATTATGGCCCTTGAGTGCCATAGATATTAGTGCCTATAGCATGTATCAAGAACACGTTATCATGGCTTTGTCTTTTTACAGTTGACCGATTCCCAGTGAGATGATCAGCAAGATGGTTACCCCTGCCAGCTGCAAGAAAGCAATAGAAAGACAGGTAATTAATATTTATATTAATTACTGATAACACTTAGGCTAGATGTGAGTTCTAGACCTGCAGAGATGTCACAGTCTCTACTTGATGCATGATAATATACGTCCTCTTGCTATGTATATCTTCTATAGGCATTTCTATTGTAACACTTCTCTAAGGTGCAAAGAGGAGGGACATTTCTGCTCTCTACTCTTTTTTTCCTACTGGCAGGAATCCGCCTTTGTTTGTTTCGGATAGAATAGACATAGATAACCAGAGAGTTAAGAAAAATAGACTGTGGACTGACTGACCACAACATTCATGCCCTTTGCCATGGCCCTACACAACTTGGAGCCCTCTGGATTAGTTTTTGCCCACTGAAATAATCCCCATGATGACTATGATGATATGCCAATATGACACCTCCATTCAAGGTTTGTATAGACTTAGCAATGCTACTGTTCAGCCAGTTCCTGATTCCATCTTGGAATCAAGTCTCCAGTGCTGACTGTTGTCTACGCAGCAATGCCCTTAGTAGACTCTCTATCAACTTCTAGGACCGGAATATCCAAGGCAGCTCATATTCTAAAGGAATATGAAGCGTAACCGCTAGTATAATTTTCAGACCTGGAGCTGACACATTTCTCAAGTGCCAAAGAAAAATGATAGCAGGCCAATGGACCTCTATCTTGATGAATGAAAAAGGACTGGCCTTTACTGCATTTATTAGACAGAAGAGCGAGATGTGCCAAAAAGGACATCCTCCAAGTCCAATGAGGCAAAGGACCACTTTTTAGGTGCCACAGTTTCACCTAGATGAAAAAGCCGAACAAGGCAGTCAGGAATGTTTTCTTTGTCAAGCAAAGTTAAAGATAAAGAATTAACAGCAAAAACCACACCTTTATTATCGGTGTTGCGGCTTTTGCACCTTTTCTTAAAAGGTAAGCACAAAATAACTAAAGCCACCAATACCGTAAATAACTCCAGCAGTTCAATATCTTTCAACATCCCTTCTTGAACCTAAGAGGAGTGGCATGGCTTGGCACAACGCCTTATGGCCACACCACCTAAGGAAGCCATGACCCCTCACAACCCGCAGCCTTCTGGATTAGGTTTGGCCCACCAAGATTCCATTATGGACTTTAGTTTTCGATGCTAACTGATGCTCACGTACCAATACCTTCTCTGTAGTTTTGGTATCGAGGCCTAGGACCGACACCTCTGAAGCAGCCCCTATTGGAAAGGAAAGCAGCGTTTAATCCCAAGGATTAGGACCCCCAGCTGACCCCCTTTCCTAAGGACCGAAGGAAACCAGAAGCGAGTCAATGGACCTCTATCTTAAGGAATGAAACAGGGCTCACCTCTGCTCCTACACACTCAGGAATTTTATTTTTAGTTCATTCTATGGATTGTAAGCTCTACCGAGCAGAGCTCTCACTTCTCATGTTTGAGTTAAGGTTTAAAAGTGTTCCTTTTTAAGGTCTTTTCTTTCTATCTATGAAGCCCCAGATTTTTAAAGTGCTGCGGGATATTTCATCACTATCTAAATCATATTGTTATTATTATTGACATTTTTTCTAGATTTTTATATTGTGTTTACATGTACAGGTTTTTAAAAAGTCAGGAAAAGATTTGAAAAAAGGAGAAGTCTCAGTCCTTACAGTATATGTATCCTATATTTATGATCTGTCCCTGTCTTTGCATTCAATAATAACAATTAAAAACCTGACTGTGTGAACACAACCCTGCATGTCTAACCTAAAGCTTTATATTCAAAAGCAAACCCACTAACCCACGATGACCCAATAATTTAACAATGGATCCAAAGTTAAAGAAAAGCAATGGGCCTCGAAAACCAGACCTTTGTTATAGGCTTTGATGCTTGGCCCTCAACGACTAGAGCCACCTATAGCGGAAATAAAATGCAACAATACAATGTTGTCACCCTCTTAGTTTCTACCCAAGAGGAGGGCCGTGACTGGGCACACTACTGCCTGTTCCGAAGCACCAAAGTCAGAAATTTTAGACTTGTCTTTCTCTTTCAATGCTTACATAATCCCTGAGATATGTAATTATGGCCCTTGAGTGCCATAGATATTAGTGCCTATAGCATGTATCAAGAACACGTTATCATGGCTTTGTCTTTTTACAGTTGACCGATTCCCAGTGAGATGATCAGCAAGATGGTTACCCCTGCCAGCTGCAAGAAAGCAATAGAAAGACAGGTAATTAATATAAATATTAATTACTGATAACACTTAGGCTAGATGTGAGTTCTAGACCTGCAGAGATGTCACAGTCTCTACTTGATGCATGATAATATACGTCCTCTTGCTATGTATATCTTCTATAGGCATTTCTATTGTAACACTTCTCTAAGGTGCAAAGAGGAGGGACATTTCTGCTCTCTACTCTTTTTTTTCCTACTGGCAGGAATCCGCCTTTGTTTGTTTCGGATAGAATAGACATAGATAACCAGAGAGTTAAGAAAAATAGACTGTGGACTGACTGACCACAACATTCATGCCCTTTGCCATGGCCCTACACAACTTGGAGCCCTCTGGATTAGTTTTTGCCCACTGAAATAATCCCCATGATGACTATGATGATATGCCAATATGACACCTCCATTCAAGGTTTGTATAGACTTAGCAATGCTACTGTTCAGCCAGTTCCTGATTCCATCTTGGAATCAAGTCTCCAGTGCTGACTGTTGTCTACGCAGCAATGCCCTTAGTAGACTCTCTATCAACTTCTAGGACCGGAATATCCAAGGCAGCTCATATTCTAAAGGAATATGAAGCGTAACCGCTAGTATAATTTTCAGACCTGGAGCTGACACATTTCTCAAGTGCCAAAGAAAAATGATAGCAGGCCAATGGACCTCTATCTTGATGAATGAAAAAGGACTGGCCTTTACTGCATTTATTAGACAGAAGAGCGAGATGTGCCAAAAAGGACATCCTCCAAGTCCAATGAGGCAAAGGACCACTTTTTAGGTGCCACAGTTTCACCTAGATGAAAAAGCCGAACAAGGCAGTCAGGAATGTTTTCTTTGTCAAGCAAAGTTAAAGATAAAGAATTAACAGCAAAACCACACCTTTATTATCGGTGTTGCGGCTTTTGCACCTTTTCTTAAAAGGTAAGCACAAAATAACTAAAGCCACCAATACCGTAAATAACTCCAGCAGTTCAATATCTTTCAACATCCCTTCTTGAACCTAAGAGGAGTGGCATGGCTTGGCACAACGCCTTATGGCCACACCACCTAAGGAAGCCATGACCCCTCACAACCCGCAGCCTTCTGGATTAGGTTTGGCCCACCAAGATTCCATTATGGACTTTAGTTTTCGATGCTAACTGATGCTCACGTACCAATACCTTCTCTGTAGTTTTGGTATCGAGGCCTAGGACCGACACCTCTGAAGCAGCCCCTATTGGAAAGGAAAGCAGCGTTTAATCCCAAGGATTAGGACCCCCAGCTGACCCCCTTTCCTAAGGACCGAAGGAAACCAGAAGCGAGTCAATGGACCTCTATCTTAAGGAATGAAACAGGGCTCACCTCTGCTCCTACACACTCAGGAATTTTATTTTTAGTTCATTCTATGGATTGTAAGCTCTACCGAGCAGAGCTCTCACTTCTCATGTTTGAGTTAAGGTTTAAAAGTGTTCCTTTTTAAGGTCTTTTCTTTCTATCTATGAAGCCCCAGATTTTTAAAGTGCTGCGGGATATTTCATCACTATCTAAATCATATTGTTATTATTATTGACATTTTTTCTAGATTTTTATATTGTGTTTACATGTACAGGTTTTTAAAAAGTCAGGAAAAGATTTGAAAAAAGGAGAAGTCTCAGTCCTTACAGTATATGTATCCTATATTTATGATCTGTCCCTGTCTTTGCATTCAATAATAACAATTAAAAACCTGACTGTGTGAACACAACCCTGCATGTCTAACCTAAAGCTTTATGTTCAAAAGCAAACCCACTAACCCACGATGACCCAATAATTTAACAATGGATCCAAAGTTAAAGAAAAGCAATGGGCCTCGAAAACCACACCTTTGTTATGGGCTTTGATGCTTGGCCCTCAACGACTAAAGCCACCTATAGCGGAAATAAAATGCAACAATACAATGTTGTCACCCTCCCAGTTTCTACCCAAGAGGAGGGCCGTGACTGGGCACACTAGTGCCTGTTCCGAAGCACCAAAGTCAGAAATTTTAGACTTATCTTTCCCTTTCAGTGCTTACATAATCCCTGAGATATGTAATTATGGCCCTTGAGTGCCATAGATATTAGTGCCTATAGCATGTATCAAGAACACGTTATCATGGCTTTGTCTTTTTACAGGTGACCGATGCCCAGTGAGATGACCAGCAAGATGGTCACCCCTGCCAGCTGGAAGAAAGGAATGGAAAGAAAGGTAATTAATATTTTCATTAATTACTGATAACACTTAGGCTAGATGTGAGTTCTAGACCGGCAGAGATGTCACAGTCTCTACTTGATGCATGATGATATTCGTCCTCTTGCTATGTATATCTTCTATAGGCATTTCTATTGTAACACTTCTCTAAGGTATCAAGAGGAGGGACATTTCTGTTCTCTACTTTTTTTTTCTACTGGCAGGAATCCGCCTTTGTTTGTTTCGAATAGAATAGACATAGATAACCAGAGAGTTAAGAAAAAAAGACTGTGGACTGACTGACCGCAGCATTCATGCACTTTGCCATGGCCCTACACAACTTGGAGCCCTCTGGATTAGTTTTTGCCCACTGAAATAATCCCCATGATGACTATGATGATATGCCAATATGACACCTCCATTCAAGGTTTGTATAGACTTAGCAATGCTACTGTTCAGCCAGTTGCTGATTCCATCTTGGAATCAAGTCTCCAGTGCTGACTGTTGTCTACGCAGTAATGCCCTTAGTAGGCTCTCTATCAACTTCTAGCACCTAAATATCCCGGGCAGCTCATATTCTAAAGGAATATGAAGCGTAACCGCTAGTATAATTTCCTGACATGGAGCTGACACATTTCCCAAGTGCTAAAGAAAAATGATAGCAGGCCAATGGACCTCTATCTTGATGAATGAAAAAGGACTCGCCTTAACTGCATTTATTAGACAGAAGAGCGAGATGTGCCAAAAAGGACATCCTCCAAGTCCAATGAGGCAAAGGACCACTTTTTAGGTGCCACAGTTTCACCTAGATGAAAAAGGCGAACAAGGCAGTCAGGAATGTTGTCTTTGTCAAGCAAAGTTAAAGAATTAACAGCAAATACCACACCTTTATTATCGGTGTTGCGGCTTTTGCACCTTTTCTTTAAAGGTAAGCACAAAATAACTAAAGCCACCAATATCGTAAATAACTCCAGCAGTTCAATATCTTTCAACATCCCTTCTTGAACCTAAGAGGAGTGTCATGGCTTGGCACATCGCCTAATGGCCACACCACCTAAGGAAGCTATGACCCCTCACAACCCGCAGCCTTCTGGATTAGGTTTGCCCCACCAAGATTCCATTATGGACTTTAGTTTCCGATGCTGACTGATGCTCATGTACCAATACTTTCTCTGTAGTTTTGGTATCGAGGCCTAGGACCGACACCTCTAAAGCAGCCCCTATTGGAAAGGAAAGCAGCGTTTAATCCCACGATTTAAGACCCCCAGCCAGGGCCGTCCTTACAGCATTATGGGCCCCTGGGCAGAGGTGCGATTTGGTCCCCAGCCCCCCCTGGCCGCCACTATCAAAACCCCCCCATCTATGCAACCCCGCCCCTAGCCAGTACAATTACTTACAATAAAAAAATACAAATTATTGTTAACATAAACTTTAATTCACAAAACAGTCTCTCAGCAGCACAGCACACATAGCATACCCCAGCACACATACCCCAACACACATAGCATACCCCAGCACACATACCCCAGCACACATAACATACCCCAGCACACATAGCATACCCCAGCACACATAACATACCCCAGCACACATAGCATACCCCAGCACACATAGCCCAGCACAAATACCCCATTACACATAGCATACTACAGCACACATAGCATAGCACAGCACACATCCCCCATTACACATAGCATAGCACAGTACACATACCCCAGCACACATAGCATAGCACAGCACACATACCCCAGCACACATAGCATGGCACAGCACACATACCCCAGCGCAAATACCCCAGCGCACATACCCCATTACACACAGCACAGCACACATACCCCATGACACACAGCACGCATACCCCATGACACACAGCACACATACCCCATAACACACAGCACACATACCCCATTACACATAGCACAGCACACATACCCCATTACACATAGCACAGCACACATACCCCATTAACATAGCACACATACCCCATTAACATAGCACAGCACACATACCCCATTACACACAGCACACATACCCCATTACACACAGCACACATATTCCATTACACATAGCACAGCACACATACCCCATTACACATAGCACAGCACACATACTCCATTACACACAGCACACATACTCCATTACACATAGCACAGCACACATACCCCATTACACACAGCACAGCACACATACCCCATTACACACAGCACACATACCCCATTACACACAGCACACATACCCCATTACACACAGCACAGCACACATACCCCATTACACACAGCACACATACCCCATTACACACAGCACACATACCCCATTACACACAGCACACATTCCCCATTACACACAGCACACATACCCCATTGCACACAGCACACACTCCTTACTTCATAGCACAGCACACTCAGCAGAGAACACTTACCCCATTGCATACTCAAGAACACTCCCACTCTGATGCTCTATCCCGGGTGAGGGCTCGGGGGGAGGGGTTGTTCTACTGCGTCCTCTGAGGGGGGGGGGGGGAGTGCAGGCCACTCTACTGCCCGGGTGGGGGAGAGCAGACTCCAGCAGCTGTGCACGTGCACTGCACAGGCCCTGTGTGCCACTGGGGCAGGGGCCCCCTAGGATGCAAGGGCCCTTGGGCAGCCGCCTACCATGCCCAATGGGTAAGACGGCCCTGCCCCCAGCTGACCCCCATTCCTAAGGACTGATGGAAACAAGAAGCGAGTCAATGGACCCGATGTCGGACTGGGTTACCTTTGACCCACCAGGGAATTTGATTCTAGGGGCCCCCCAACATACACCAGATATAACCAGCGCCAAACCTTTCAAGTTATTATAGCGACTTTGCACAGAGCTTTGTATGTGACCAGCAATGCTAGCTCACTGCTAGTAACTTGTCAGCATGTTTACCTATAAGAGGACGAGTTACAAATGATTGTACATAGCTCACAGTGCAGCAGTGCTAGAGGATCATATGTTATCCTGGAGCTGCTAAACAGGGAGGCCCACGTCTTGGTCAGGGGCCCACTTTGGGGTAGGGCCCACCGGGGGATTCCCCTGCTCCCCTGTGGGCCAGTCCGAGCCTGAATGGTCCTCTATCTTAAAGAATGAAACAGGGCTCACCTCTGCTTCTACACACTCAGGAATGTTATTTTTAATTCATTCTATGGATTGTAAGCTCTAGCGAGCAGAGCTCTCACTTTTCATGTTTGAGTTAAGATTTAACCCCTTCAGGACCAGGCTAATTTTCGTTTTTGCGTTTACGTTTTTTTCTCCTTGTGCTAAAAAGGCTATAGCACTTGCATTTTTACACCTACAGACCCACATGAGCCCTTATTTTTTGTGTCACTAATTGTACTTTGCAAGGACAGGCTGAACCAAAACCAGAAAAAAATTATATGCCCAGTGTTCACGCCGTGTGTCCTCTGGAAAAACTGACATGTTATATATGTTCCTCAAGTCGCTCCATTCCCAGGCTTATAGTGCTTCTATCCTTTGGTCTATGGGGCTGTGTGAGGTGCCCTTAGTAGACTCTCTATCAACTCTAAAGGAATATGAAGTGTTACCGCTAGTATAGTTTCCAGATGTGGAGCTGACATATTATCCGAAAAATAAATAAATAAATATACAGACACCCTTTTAAAGCTTATTCTCCCATTTTCTCCATTGTTTCAAGATTCTATTTTCTTATTTTTTCCCTTTATACCAAATTTTTTCGTATGATTTAATCCTATTCACTAAATGTTCCCATTGTCCTCTCACAGGCCCCGATTGTGCTCCCCGGTTCGTAAAATTTAACAGTTTACCAAGAAAAAAAAGTTTAATCCTAATTTCTTGATCTCCCTTCTTTTCATGGAAGAGATTAAGTATAACATTAGCTACCCCAAAGTTAGTGATGTTTAGGCAGCCCTTGCTCTTAAACTGCATACATTACCGCTCCACATCCTTCTGCCCTCTGCTGGCTTCCCAGAGCCGGCCCTGAAGCTTCAGAGTGGGTTTATGAATTCTCAGGCCACTCAGCCAATCATTGGTCGGGACCGCCAAGCTGAACCTCAGCAGTGTTCCTCTGCTCCCCCCACCCTCCCTTGACCTAACAGTGATCCTCCCCCCAGACCTTAGTGGTGATGCTCCGTTCTCCCCCTCAAACTGATTACTGTCAGGAAATATCGATGCTTTCCTGTAGCCTTTTGAGGCCTCCTGATCCGGATTTCCTGGCAGTAAAAGGGCCCTTTTCACACATCAGGAAATCCAGATCTATAGTGGAAGGGTGCCTGTTCAAGAAAACAGGTCTGGATTTCTAAATCCTGTCCTATTTTTATTCAGAATTTCGGCACGGACGCCCCTATAGAACTATAGAATGGGAGCAGCAAAATATCGGACGCTTTTCTGATGTCCGGAATTCCGGATTGGTTGAGAGCACTGCTGCCTGGCTCAGACTGCTACCCGACAATGCCCCCCTCCCCCATTCCTTAGCAGAATTAAAGCCCCCATCACCATCCGGACCTCAGCCCAATGAAGATTGCTGATGCCCCCTGGGACTGCAACACCAGTGGTGTTTGCAGCCCCACCACCAATCCTCCCCGCCCGGATCTCTGCAATGTTTGCAGGATCTCTGCTTCACCTGACGTTCTGCTGCTTGCAATGAAGAGGAGACTCAGGGGAGTTAGGTAAGTATCATCTGTTGTTTTTTGGGGGGGATTGGGACGTGGTCACTCGGCTTTCCCAGTATCCTTTTCTCAGTACCATTTGGACACCCAATTTTCCCAGTATCTTGTTATCATCATGATGTGGCCAGCCAGCTTTCCAGCATCTAAGACTCAGTATGATGGAGGTCACCCAGCTTTCCAGCATCTAAGACTCAGTATGATGGAGGTCACCCAGCTTTACAGCATCTTACATTCAGAATGATAGAGGTCACCTATCTTATCCAGTATCTTGTACGCAGTAAGATGGGGGTCACCAAGCTTTCCCAGCATCTTGTGGTCAATATGATTGGGATCTTTCCCAGCATCTTGTAGTCAGTATGAAGAAGGTGCTGGTATGTATCAAGTAATCCTGAAGGCCCCCTCACATGTCCTATCAGGAAATTTTAACGTATTTTTTGACCAATAGGAGTATATTAGTAACGGACACCCTTTAGGATTTTTCCTGAAGGGTGTCCATTCTGGAAAATAGGTCTGGAACTCCGGAACTCACAGAAAATAGTGGCCCCTGGCCTCCTGCTGCCGTCGTCGGACTGCACCAGCTGCCCAACACCCCCCCAACTCTGGATGGCAGTCGGCCCTGGCACCATATAGTGCCCCCCCCCACCAACCTTTCTAGCAGTGTAGGTTTAATTACAAAATCCGAATTTTTTTGTGTGTCTTTTGTATATATTTATATGTATCGCATAACACTTTTTTTCACTATTCACAATTCGGTCATCCTGAGGAAATATCATTTATGATGATTTTTTCACTAATTTTTGTGTGTGTGCTTTGTATGTTGTTTGCAGTATCACTGACGGCTTTGGCCCTCTATGGCTGAAGTTTTCATCTGTTCTAAATTCCTTTGTGCCCAAGTCCAAAGACCTACTGTATGTGGATATAATTTTGACAGCAAAGAGAAGACGGAGACCATCATTATATAGGAAACTGTATATATGCATACGAATACCATTATGTGGACTCTTATATGCTGCGTTTTTTAAATGTCTGTCAGCACATATATCCTTTCCCCACACTTTGGGGACCTTATCTGGGGATAGTTTCCCCTTCTCTCATCCTTTTCTCATAATCTGGTGCCCCACTGTCTGTGTAACAATATTTGGTTAAACTAGAATTTACTATGTGAATTTGTTCTTGTTGATTTGTGACATAATGATATACTGATAATACAAACATTTTTGCCATTAATATAATTTATTTTTGTTCATCTGTGACAAAAGGACATATAGACTATATAAGCATTGTTATTATTGACATAATCTTGCGCTTGCGTTTTTGACATATACTGTACGTTACCTAATTGGTACACTGTAACTTTAAGGAGCATTAATACTGTGACAGTGACTATATTGTCGTCTGGCAATACATATGTGCTATTCCTTGTAAAGGTCTGTATTCTGACTTGTCATTTTTACTTATTTGTATATTGGCATACAGGGGATAATACATTTCTTTTTCTTACTGTATATAACTACACTCTTACTTGTATTGGAGAGATTGTTGTCTTTTTCATATATATGTATCCGTATACCTCAAAGGTTTTTGTCCCAAGTGGTGTATGCAGTCCACTGTGGAACACACCCAGGTGGAATATACGTACTCTTTTTGATATAGTGCTGAATGCTTTTGGCAATCTTGATTTTTGTGATCGATCACATTGTCCTTTATTAATGTGCACACGCAATGTCTGATTAATATTTGTAATTGATCATAACGCCCTGTATTAATGCGCATTGTGCTATGTCTAATTTATACTGTTAAGATTGTCAGTTTAAAAACATATGAATTTATATATTTATTTTTCTTTGCATCCTTATTTCAAGTGATCTATGCGTCCCACTGTGGAACGCACATATGTTGAATTGCGCATGCGACACTTTGTATAACATGGCGCCGCACGCTATAGAATGGGTGGATTGCACAAACCCTAGCCTCTCTTTGATATTTGAAGTCATTTCCGGTATTTGTAAACTTGGCGCATGTCCATTGGCACTACAGACACGCAGATTCGCCCATCTTGCCCCAGGATGCATGGACGGAGATCCTATGTCTCGGGATGTGTCACATCCAGTAGTGGATTACAATAGTTCCGTTTCGGGCAGTAACCCGGGGCCCTGAGCTCCTGAGGGGCCCATGGCCATCCAAACAGACGTATACTTTCAGTAGTGTATTGTCTCCTGGCTGCAGTTCTGCCATAATTTGCAAAAAAAATTACTGCATTTTTACCGCAATTTTACACAAAGCAGTGCAAAACTGAAGCGAGGAGACAATTCAGTAACATTAAAGAACTTACTGAAGGACCTTAACATGTAACAATGTCGTCACCACAGGTCCTGTACAGTCTGCACTATGGAGGAGGAATACTAAAGTTAAAGTAGGGTAGGGGGGCCCAGGCTTGGTGAACAGCCCGGGACCTATGGTAAAGTTAATCCGCCCCTGGTCACATCCCTTCACACATGCTATATATGAATTTGATTACTGAGCATATATATACATGACTTGAACCCTACACACATTACCCTTGAGAAAGTCCAAGCAGTGGACGGAACATATGGGGCTCTTTACACCCTGACCTGAGTACCCCTGACTTACTCTTAGTGGTGACTCTATAATGACTTATTAGCATTTTAAGCTGACAGCTGCATTTAAAATGCTCCTCTGGCGCTTCCCTGGTGTCAGGAGGGGGTTGGGATTGAAACCCCCGCAACGTGGTCGCAAAGGGGCGATCCCCGCATCTGGTCCCGGCCAGGGTCTGCGCCATAATGGCCCTGATCCCGGCTTGCCATTCTATTGTTATCGGCTGCAGCAACAATCGTAACAACTTGAGGAACATGTATAACAGGTCAGTTTTACCCTAGGGCAAACGTCGTAAATACAAATACTCCCCAAATTTTTTTAAATTTTATCACACTTTTAATAATTTTCTGGTTTTGCAGTGTAATGTATGCAAAAATAAAGTCTGCCATTGCAAAGTACAATTAGTGGCGCAAACAATTAGGGCTTGTGTGGGTCTGTAGGTGAAAAAATTTAAGCGCTATGGTGGTTTGAACAAAACAAAAACGCAAAAAAGATAAAAAATTAGTCTGGTCCTGAAGGGGTTAAACCTGATACCCTTCTAAATATGCAAAACATTTTACTCAAATGGGTTTATAGAAAAATAAAAAATTCGGTTTAAGATAACATTAGAATCTACGCAATGAAACAACATGCTTTCCAAACATACTTTCTTATGATGTCATAGAGGTATGACATCATACTTGGTTATATATGGATATATAGGGCTATATATATACCAGCCACTAGTTTCGTTCAGGTCATAGTCATCAGAGGGAGAATACATAGACAGCCAGAAGGACTGGCAAGAAGGAAGAAGATGACACAGGAGGGATAAATAAATCCCAAATATCACAATAGATCTGGGTTCTAGTTCCTTAGGTTCCATGAGATTTTTATATCAATGATAGATAAATATATAGTACATTGTTTTAAATTTGATATTTTTCAGTCCAGGAAAGCCTAAACTAACATGTCATATTTGCCCCCATATTTGCTAAGTATTACTAGGGCTATTGTTATATATGATGTACATATCAAATATGTGAATTCTAATAAATGTAAATAGTAACTAGTCACTTTGTAGACACAGGGCTGTATTTACCACTAGGCATGCGAGGTCCGGTGCCTAGGGCAGCACCTTGCAGGGGGGCAGCACCAGGGAGCAGGGGGAAGGAAACAATGTTTTTTTTCTTCTTTTTTTTAGTCACCCACCTAATTGTTCAGACTTGCCACTAAATCCGGTGTCTTTTCAAAGGGGGGCGTATGGTGCTATTGGTCAGATCTGGTATGGAAATGTTACCCAGTCACAGTCTATGTTTTAAAAGCCATAAAAGACACGATTCAGACAATGTTTCTACATGTAGAGAAATGCATGTAGCCGAAACCACGCTCCCCCCCACGCTGCCCAAGATGGGGCGTCTTCAGGTATAGTGCCTAGGGCAGCAGCAGCTGTAAATACGGCCTTGGGTAGACATTCACCTTTACTGGGCATATACTCTCTATTCTAGAGCACAAAGAGGGGTGGAGCTATGCTAATGAGCCCCTCTTACGAGGGCAGTTGTCACAGAAAAGCCAGTTCTATCCAGTTCAGCTCGAATAGGTTCAGTTAGAGTCAGTGTGTAAGAAGTAGTCTGTTAGAGAGTTACTGTATGACATCATAATTAAGGTTAGAACTTAGACTAGGTCAGTGTCATCAGAGGGAGCAAGCAAAGACCAACATCAGGAGATATGGAAAGGAAGAAGATGATACAGGAGATAGGTTAATCCTAAATATCTATCAGAATAGATCACAGTTCTAGGGTTGTATATTCTGTTACATTTTTATCTGATATATACATAATATATTCTTACATAATTATATTTTGATATATATAGATAGATAGATACATACAGGGGTGGATTACAGGTACCATGGGTCCGAAATTGTGGGCCCCCTTTAGCCCTATCCCTACCCTACTAACTATCCCCAGCTAACCACTCCCCCTCCACACCCACTGCTGAGGTAGGACGGTTGGGAGGTATGCAGCGTTATAATGGGGGCAATGAAGTCCAATCTGCTGGCAGTATGTCATAGAAGAGGAGGGGCTATGCAGTATGATATATACATATAAACATATGATATATACATATATATATATGCCGCACTATGCAGTTATAATACGTCATGGTAGTTATTTACGTCATGGAGGTTAGTTTCAGCAAGATGACGTATTATAACTGCGCGGCTTCAGATGCTCGCTGTTTACACAAACAGTGACCGGGAGCCGCTGATAGCTGACAGTCTAGTGTAACTGCCATTGGACCCCCAAAGGAGTTCCAGAATCGGCAATTGTCGGCATTGGTGGATCGGTAAAGGTAATTGGTGTGGTAAAAAATACATTGGATTACATTGGAATCTCTACAAAGAAAATGCAAATTTTAACTTTTCACTTACTTTGCAGTTATTCCTGTGAAATGCCCAAAGGGTTAAAAAACTGTGTGACTGTAGATTTGAATACTTGAAAGGGTGAAGATTTCAAAATGGGGTAAATTATGGGGGTTTCTAGTATACAGGCCTCCAAAATATACTCCAAAACTGAACTGGTGTCTAAAGAATATCTCAGTTTGAAATTTTCATAAAAAAATTGAAAATTGCTACTAAACATTAATTGCCTCTATCATCCTAAACAAGTAAAAGCATGTTCTCCAAATGCTGTTATTATAAAGTAGACATGTTCTAGATATGAATTAATAATTTATGTAGTATTACTATTTTCCTTATTGGCAGAGACTTTCAAATGTAGAGAAATGCAATTTTTTTCAATTTTTCACAACATTTTGGAGTTTTTTCACAAACAATTCTAAAGTTATAAACCCAAATTTACCACTACCATAAAGTAGAATATGTCACGAAAAAAACAATCTTGAAATTACAAGGATTGGTTAAAGCATTCCAAAGTTATTGATGCTTAAAGTGACACATGTCATATTTGCAAAATTTGTCCGTGTCATGAACGCCAAAACTGGCTGCGTCCCCTAAGGGATATATATATATTTTATTTATTCATTTATTTATTTTTAAAGTTACAGGATAACTCTCGCCATATACTCATGTAAACCTCTGTGCCCATTATGGGCTAACTGGAAATGTGGGCGATCCTGCTCAGTGACTGACAGCTGTAATTTACATACCAAATTTCTGAAACTGGTCAAGGACGTCAAGGAGACACATGGTACCTTTCATATACCTGGGTTTTTGCTATTTATTATCTGTCCAATATGTGAATTCTGATAAATGTAAATGGTAACAAGTCCCTTTGCAGGCATTCACAGTTCACTGGGCATAAAGGGGGAGATTCATCAAACAGATTAAGGGTAGCATGGGCCCTGGACTGTTCAGAAATTGTGGTCCCCTTGCTAGCCACTCCCCCTCTAGCCCCCTGCCCCCACCCTGCCAACCATGCCCCAGCTAAACACACCCCCTCCCCACCGCCCCCACCCTACTTATATAGATGAGGGCAGTAGTATTAGTAGTTGCAGGCAGCAGTATAGGAGATTAGGGTGGTAGTAGTTGTGGGTAGCAGTATAGTAGACAAGGGTAGTAGTAGTAAACATCAGTATAGTACATAAGGGGAGTAGTAGTAAGCAGGCAGCAGTATAGTAGATACTGCTAGGAAGTAGTAGCAGAAAGCATTATAGGAGATGAGGGGAGTAGTAGTAGGCATCATTATAGTATTTGAGGGAAATAGTGGTAGGCAGGCAGCAGTATAGTAGATGAGATGAGTAGTAGGCAGCATAATAGTAGATGTGGGGAGTCACATGTACCCACATGGCCCCTAGTGTACTGTGTATGCAGGATGTAGTCTTGCATATTACCACACGCCATGCTGTGGAATGTGGTCCTGCATATTACCCCACACACCATTCTGGGATATGTGGTTCTACAGCTTACCCCACACATCATACTTTGAGATGTGGTTCTACAGCTTACTGGATACACCATGGTGGGAGATATGGTTTTACAGCTTAGGACACTCATCATGCTGGGAGATGTAGTTCTACATTCTACCACACACATCATGCTAGGAGATTTAGTTCTACAGCTTAGTCTATGCTGGGGGATGTTGTTCTACTGTGCCACTGTCTACCCCTTGTATGCTGTGTCATTCTCTAATCTGTTGCAGAACTACAACTCCCATTGTGAACTTTTAATGAGGCATAATGGGACTTGTAGTTCTACAACCTGGAGAGCCGCAGGCAGCAAAACTACAACTCCCATCATTCTAGATGGCCACAGGATGCAAAACTACAACTTTCATTATGAACTGTCAGCTGGGCATGATGGGGGTAGTAGTTCTGCAACCTGGATTGCCACAGGATGCAAAACTACAACTCACCCCATGAACTGTTAGCAGGACATGGTGGGGGTTGTAGTTCTGGGGGGGGGGGTATTTTCACCTCTCCTGGTTTCTGCTCTGGCCTACTTCGGTCAGGTGTATCTGCTGTGTAATAGGGGCAGATGCTTTTCATTACATAGAAGTGCAGGGCCCTGATGCATTGCCAGCTCCTCTCTTCTCCTCCTACCTTCACACGCTGAGGGTCGGAGAAGGGTGGTTATGTAGTGCTGATATCCATCACTGCCATCACTTCTGAGGTCTGGGGGAGAGGGGGTTGGAGGTGTTGTTTCACTGCTGAAAAAAATAAATAAATAATATATATATATATATATATATATATATATTTATTTATTTATAGAAAAGTTACAGGATAACTTGTCATTTACTTATGTAAAGTTCTGCTTATTCTGAGCTAAATAGAAATGTGGGCGGTCCTGCTCAGTGATTGACAGCTCTCTCTTTAAAGAGTCACTGTCGTATTTTTTTTTTTTTTTGCAGAAATCAATAGTCCAGGCGATTTTAAGAAACTTTGTAATTGGGTTTATTAGCCAAATCTGCCATTATCTGCATGTAAAAAGCCTTTTCCCAGGTCCCCCCCTCCTTCCTCTT
Source organism: Dendropsophus ebraccatus (assembly GCF_027789765.1). Lineage (NCBI taxonomy): Eukaryota > Metazoa > Chordata > Amphibia > Anura > Hylidae > Dendropsophus > Dendropsophus ebraccatus. Next base: position 166,883,414 of record NC_091455.1, read on the forward strand.
TTTCATCCACTCTGAAAAATCTGAAAATTGTGACTTGTTGCAGGAGACGTACCCTGTCTGCTCTAGGGAGAGGGGAGGGGGGAGGAGGAAGGAGGGAGTTAGCCGGCAGCAGAAAGCAGATAACAGAGGATTACAGGCACGGAGCTGGGTGACAGCTGTAATCCGAGCTCAGACAGGTCACTGGTGACTATCACAAGAGATATCCCGTGAGGGATTTGTAGATTAACTCTTTGTTGTCCTGTTTTGGTCTTTTCTTTAGCTCTCTCCATAGGAGAACAATGAAGACAGGGGGGAGAGCTTCAAACTGCTTTTTCATGATAAAAATGCATTTTTCGGATAATAAACCCAATTACAAAGTTTCTTAAAATCGCCTGGACTATTGATTTCTGCAAAAATAAATTTCACGACAGTGACACTTTAAGCACACTTATACTCAGAGGATGATATGTATAAATGATAAGTGACTCTGATGGGAGCTGTAGTTCTGCAACCAGGATGGCTACAGGTTGCAAAACTACAACTCCCATCATGTCCTGTCAGCAGGGCATGATTGGAGCTGTAGTTTTGCAACCAGGATGGCCATAGATTGAAAACCTACAACTCCCATCATATCCTGTCAGCAGGGCATGATGGGAGCTGTAGTTTTGAAACCAGGATGGCCACAGGTTGCAAAACTACAACTCCCATCATGTCCTTGGGGAACGGGCTGAGGACAAGGGGGAGGGTTGTCAGGCAGCGGGCTGAGGTCTGGGATGGGGGGAAATGGGAGAGATACAGCCAGGTGCTGAGGTCCGGGTGTGGGGGGAGGGGTGGTGGGGTAGCACAGTGCTGGATTCTGCGCTGCCAAGGTCCAGGGGTAGGAATGGGGTGTCTGGCAGCTGGGCACCACTGACATCTGTCATCTGACATCATTCTGTGGTCGGGGAGGGCAAAAGATGGTCGAAGGACCGCAGCGCTGTCTCTGTCAGGTACGGGGTAAGAGGGGTCGCTCCCTGCAGACACCTGCCCAGCCTTTCACTTGTCCCCAGCCCCGGTCTGTCATCTGAATTCCGGACGCTTTCCTGATGTTAATCAGTGAAACGTCCGGGGTTCTTTCGCTCCCATAGACTTCTATGGGAGCGCCTGTGCCGGGTTTCGGGAAGTAAATAGGACAGGATAGGAAAAATCCTGAAGGGTGTCCGTCACTAATGTACCCCTATGGGTCCAAAAATCCGCCCGGATTTTCCAGACGTGTGAAGGGGGCCTAACATGCTACCCGTAGACTGACAGGTTAATTTTAAACATATAAAATAGTAAAGAATTTTAAATAAATTGTAAATGTTAAAGGTTAAAGGGATTCCTTCAGCTGTAATTTACATATTACATTTCTGACACTGGTCAAGGACGCCAAGGAGACACATGGTACCTCTCATATAGCTGGGTTATTGTTACATATTATCTCTCCAATATGTGAATTCTAATAAATGTAACTAGTCACTTAGACCTTCACAGTTATTGAGCATATACTCTTTATTCTAGTGCACAAAGAGGGGTGGAGCTATGCAAATGAGCTCCTCTTATAACGGCATATGTCATAGGAAAGCCAGCTCAATCCGGTTCAATCCGGTTTAATCTGGTCAGGGTCAGTCTATCAGCCACTGATGCAGTTCAGGCCATTGTCATTAGAGGGCGCAAGCACAGGAAACAAAAGGAGAAGACGTCACAGGAGAGATAAGTAAATCCTAAATATCCATCAGAATAGATCACAGTTCAAGGGCTGTAGATTCTTTTTTACACGATTGCTATGTTGTTAAAGAGAACCTGTCTTGTTGTAAATGGAGTTCAATCTATAGTCAGCATGTTATACAGCAGGAGGAAGGGGCTATTCAGTAGAATATATAGATGTTTGTTTGTTTTTTTTAAGTTCTAGGATAACTTGTTAGTTACTTATGTAAACCGCTTGGATGGACATGGCTGTATCAGGGCCAGGGAGTTTATTAGGCCACGCAGCACCCTTATATATTGTGACATGGACCAGATTAACTTCAGTGGGGTTTACAGCAATATGGGGAGGAGGATTAACTACAGTGGGGTTAACTACATGAATACCTATGGGGGGAGGCTGGTGTATTCCCTATACTAATATATATATATATATATATATATATATATATATTGACAGTATATGTAATAGGGCTATGAAGAGGGAAGATTTATCTTTGAAACTGCCTCACTTGCCCCTAGCAACCAATCAGATTCCAATGAAAAGTGGAATCTGATTGGTTGCTAGGGGCAAGTGAGCCAGTTTCACTTTGCAACATGTTTGATAAATCTCCCCCTTCATAACCCTATTACACATACGGTCTACATACCTTTGGACCACCCTGTAAATAAATATATAGGCACAGAGGGGGCTATGTTACTATACTATATGGAGGCATATAGGGGGCTATACCATATGGTGGCACAGGGAAGGCTATATTATATGTGGGCAGAGACGAGGCTTGTTTACCCTATGGAGACACGGAACAGCCTGAATACTATTTGGAGGCATATATTGGGCATAACTGCTTATATGGGGGCACAGAGGGGACATTGTTAGTGTGTGGAGTGAGACACTGGGAGTTTGTATAGAGATAATGATGATTTTGGAGCAAGGAGCCTAAAATGTTTGTCTCACAGATCCTGTGGGGAGAAGTCATGGCCAAAGAAATCTTCATGATGGGCTGAGCCAGACAGAGAAGAAAAGGAACAGAGAACAACTTTGACTATGAAAAACATCACAGAGAAGCCGCCTCCTGTGAGTAACTGCAGTATAGCCAGTTGTAAGTCTGCAGAACCTGCATACAGCTGGATCTACCTCTATACGGTCACTGCTCAGGGAGAATATTACTCTTTATATAGTGAATATTATTCAGTGACAGGATAGTGGTATTTTCCAGTCACTGTATGGTAAGGGTAGTGGTTATGGTGTGACGGTAATATTTGTCCTGTATATACTGGTATTATTGGTAATATATGTATTATAAGGGTGACTTCACACATAACGTATCATAGTGAATTTCCCACTGCAATACTCGGTACTGTCATTTTTTGGCTTTACATTCTCAAAGCGGATTTTTCATTATGCTGCAAGAATGTAGCCCTTTTTCCACTCACCCCAGCAGCTGCTGGACTAATACATGTAAAAACACACACAAGGCGGTCAGCTCACCCTACTCCACAGCGTATATACATAAACCCTCGGTGAAGCACGGATGTATATGGGCACAATCCTATCCAAGATAGTTCAGGCAAAATGGTAGGAAAGTATCCAGCTCCAGAAAGTGCAGTAAAACAAGAGTTTATTCCAAAAAGTACAAAAACATGAAATAAAAATACATGGACGTCCATGAAAAAAACAACGCATTTAAGAGCATAAGCTCATTAGTCATGGCTAACTTGTGTTACTCTCCCACCTGAGTCTCCTTTTCCCAGTTCCCTACAACACTATCCTTCATATACAGTATGGGGAGGATATGGTTTGTGGGCTGCTGGAGTTTGCGTGCCAGGACTGATTTTAAGTCCCAGTCCAGCCCTGATCCCAGGATAACTTGTCATTTATTTATGTAAATCTCTGATCATTCTGCGCTAAATAATGTAGGTGGTCCTACATACCCATGCATACCCAGGCTCTGGCTATTGAAATTATCAGAGACTGTAAGTCCTTTGGAATTAGGGGGGATGAGAAGTTACTATTATATGTGGATTGCATCCTTATATTTGTTAACGACCCCCAGAGGGCAGTACCACACAGATTATTCAAAATACTTAAACTTATATAGCATTATCCCTGAGATATGTACATATGGCTCTAGAGAGATATATATATATTGCTGTGTATAGCATGGATCAGGAACATTTATCATAACTTTGTTGTTTACAGGTGACCGATGCCCAGTAAGATGATCAGCAAGATGGTCACCCCTGCCAGCTGCAAGAAAGGAATGGAAAGAAAGGTAATTAATATTTTCATTAATTACTGATAACACTTAGGCTAGATGTGAGTTCTAGACCTGCAGAGATGTCACAGTCTCTACTTGATGCATGATGATATTCGTCCTCTTGCTATGTATATCTTTTATAGGCATTTCTATTGTAACACTTCTCTAAGGTACAAAGAGGAGGGACATTTCTGCTCTCTACTCTTTTTTTCCTACTGGCAGGAATCTGCCTTTGTTTGTTTCGGATAGAATAGACATAGGTAACCAGAGAGTTAAGAAAAATAGACTGTGGACTGACTGACCGCAGCATTCATGCACTTTGCCATGGCCCTACACAACTTGGAGCCCTCTGGATTAGTTTTTGCCCACTGAAATAATCCACATGATGACTATGATGATATGTCAATATGACACCTCCATTCAAGGTTTGTATAGACTTAGCAATGCTACTGTTCAGCCAGTTCCTGATTCCATCTTGGAATCAAGTCTCCAGTGCTGACTGTTGTCTACGCAGCAATGCCCTTAGTAGACTTTCTATAAACTCCTAAGACCGGAATATCCCGGGCAGCTCATATTCTAAAGGAATATAAAGCGCAACCGCTAGTATAATTTCCAGACATGGAGCTGACACATTTCCCAAGTGCCAAAGAAAAATGATAGCAGGCCAATGGACCTCTATCTTGATGAATGAAAAAGGACTGGCCTTTACTGCATTTATTAGACAGAAGAGCGAGATGTGCCAAAAAGGACATCCTCCAAGTCCAATGAGGCAAAGGCCCACTTATTAGGTGCCACAGTTTCACCTAGATGAAAAAGCCAAACAAGGCAGTCAGGAATGTTGTCTTTGTCAAGCAAAGTTAAAGATAAAGAATTAACAAAAACCAAACCTTTATTATCGGTGTTGCGGCTTTTGCACCTTTTCTTAAAAGGTAAGCACAAAATAACTAAAACCACCAATACCGTAAATAACTCCAGCAGTTCAATATCTTTCAACATCCCTTCTTGAACCTAAGAGGAGTAGCATAGCTTGGCACATGACATAATGGCCACACCACCTAATGAAGCCATGACCCCTCACAACCCGCAGCCTTCTGGATTAGGTTTGGCTCACCAAGATTCAATTATGGACCATAGATTCCGATGCTGACTGATGCTCACGTACCAATACCTTCTCTGTAGTTTTGGTATCGAGGCCTAGGACCGACACCTGTGAAGCAGCCCCTATTGGAAAGGAAAGCAGCGTTTAATCCCAAGGATTAAGACCTCCAGCTGACCCCCATTCCTAAGGACCGAAGGAAACCAGAAGCGAGTTAATGGACCTCTATCTTAAGGCATGAAACAGGGCTCACCTCTGCTCCTACACACTCAGGAATTTTATTTTAAGTTAATTCTATTGATTGTAAACTCTACCGAGCAGAGCTCTCACTTCTCATGTTTGAGTTAAGGTTTAAAAGTGTTCCTATTTAAGGTCTTTTCTTTCTATCTATGAAGCCCCAGATTTGTAAAGTGCTGCGGGATATTTCATCACTATCTAAATCATATTGTTATTATTATTGACATTTTTTCTAGATTTTTATATTGTGTTTACATGTACAGGTTTTTAAAAAGTCAGGAAAAGATTTGAATAAAGGAGAAGTCTCAGTCTTTACTGTATATGTATCCTATATTTATGATCTGTCCCTGTCTTTGCATTCAATAATAACAATTAAAAACCTGACTGTGTGAACACAACCCTGCATGTCTAACCTAAAGCTTTATGTTCAAAAGAAAACCCACTAATCCACGATGACCCAATAATTTAACAATGGATCCAAAGTTAAAGAAAAGCAATGGGCCTCAAAAACCACACCTTTGTTATAGGCTTTGATGCTTGGCCCTCAACGACTAAAGCCACCTATAGCGGAAATAAAATGCAACAATACAATGTTGTCACCCTCCCAGTTTCTACCCAAGAGGAGGGCCGTGACTGGGTACACTAGTGCCTGTTCCGAAGCACCAAAGTCAGAAATTTTAGACTTATCTTTCCCTTTCAATGCTTACATAATCCCTGAGATATGTAATTATGGCCCTTGAGTGCCATAGATATTAGTGCCTATAGCATGTATCAAGAACACGTTATCATGGCTTTGTCCTTTTACAGGTGACCGATGCCCAGTGAGATGATCAGCAAGATGGGCACCCCTGCCAGCTGCAAGAAAGCAATGGAAAGACAGGTAATTAATATTTATATTAATTACTGATAACACTTAGGCTAGATGTGAGTTCTAGACCTGCAGAGATGTCACAGTCTCTACTTGATGCATGATGATATACGCCCTCTTGATATGTGTATCTTCTATAGGCATTTCTATTGTAACACTTCTCTAAGGTACAAAGAGGAGGGACATTTCTGCTCTTTACTCTTTTTTTTTCTACTGGCAGGAATCCGCCTTTGTTTGTTTCGGATAGAATAGACAAAGATAACCAGAGAGTTAAGAAAAATAGACTGTGGACTGACTGACCGCAGCATTCATGCACTTTGCCATGGCCCTACACAACTTGGAGCCCTCTGGATTAGTTTTTGCCCACTGAAATAATCCCCATGATGACTATGATGATATGCCAATATGACACCTCCATTCAAGGTTTGTATACACTTAGCAATGCTACTGTTCAGCCAGTTGCTGATTCCATCTTGGAATCAAGTCTCCAGTGCTGACTGTTGTCTACGCAGCAATGCCCTTAGTAGACTCTCTATCAACTTCTAGGACCGGAATATCCCGGGCAGCTCATATTCTAAAGGAATATGAAGCGTAACCGCTAGTATAATTTCCAGACATGGAGCTGACACATTTCCCAAGTGCCAAAGAAAAATGATAGCAGGCCAATGGACCTCTATCTTGATGAATGAAAAAGGACTCGCCTTTACTGCATTTATTAGACAGAAGAGCGAGATGAGCCAAAAAGAACATCCTCCAAGTCCAATGAGGCAAAGGACCACTTTTTAGGTGCCACAGATTCACCTAGATGAAAAAGCCGAACAAGGCAGTCAGGAATGTTGTCTTTGTCAAGCAAAGTTAAAGATAAAGAATTAACAGCAAAAACCACACCTTTATTATCGGTGTTGCGGCTTTTGGTTCTTTTCTTAAAAGTTAAGCACAAAATAACTAAAGCCACCAATACCGTAAATAACTCCAGCAGTTCAATATCTTTCAACATCCCTTCTTGAACCTAAGAGGAGTGGCATGGCTTGGCACATCGCCTAATGGCCACACCACCTAAGGAAGCCATGACCCCTCACAACCCGCAGCCTTCTGGATTAGGTTTGGCCCACCAAGATTCCATTATGGACTTTAGTTTCCGATGCTGACTGATGCTCACGTACCAATACCTTCTCTGTAGTTTTGGTATCGAGGCCTAGGACCGACACCTCTGAAGCAGCCCCTATTGGAAAGGAAAGCAGCGTTTAATCCCCAGCTGGGGATTATGACCCCCAGCTGACCCCCATTCCCAAGGACCGAAGGAAACCAGAAGCGAGTCAGTGGACCTCTATCTTAAGGAATGAAACAGGGCTCACCTCTGCTCCTACACACTCAGGAATTTAATTTTTAGTTCATTCTATGGATTGTAAGCTCTACCGAGCAGAGCTCTCACTTCTCATGTTTGAGTTAAGGTTTAAAAGTGTTCCTATTTAAGGTCTTTTCTTTCTATCTATGAAGCCCCAGATTTGTAAAGTGCTGCGGGATATTTCATCACTATCTAAATCATATTGTTATTATTATTGACATTTTTTCTAGATTTTTATATTGTGTTTACATGTACAGGTTTTTAAAAAGTCAGGAAAAGATTTGAATAAAGGAGAAGTCTCAGTCTTTACTGTATATGTATCCTATATTTATGATCTGTCCCTGTCTTTGCATTCAATAATAACAATTAAAAACCTGACTGTGTGAACACAACCCTGCATGTCTAACCTAAAGCTTTATGTTCAAAAGAAAACCCACTAATCCACGATGACCCAATAATTTAACAATGGATTCAAAGTTAAAGAAAAGCAATGGCCCTCGAAAACCACACCTTTGTTATAGGCTTTGATGCTTGGCCCTCAACGACTAAAGCCACCTATAGCGGAAATAAAATGCAACAATACAATGTTGTCACCCTCCCAGTTTCTACCCAAGAGGAGGGCCGTGACTGGGCACACTAGTGCCTGTTCCGAAGCACCAAAGTCAGAAATTTTAGACTTATCTTTCTCTTTCAATGCTTACATAATCCCTGAGATATGTAATTATGGCCCTTGAGTGCCATAGATATTAGTGCCTATAGCATGTATCAAGAACACGTTATCATGGCTTTGTCTTTTTACAGGTGACCGATTCCCAGTGAGATGATCAGCAAGATGGGCACCCCTGCCAGCTGCAAGAAAGCAATGGAAAGACAGGTAATTAATATTTATATTAATTACTGATAACACTTAGGCTAGATGTGAGTTCTAGACCTGCAGAGATGTCACAGTCTCTACTTGATGCATGATGATATACGTCCTCTTGCTATGTATATCTTCTATAGGCATTTCTATTGTAACAGTTCTTTAAGGTACAAAGAGGAGGGACATTTCTGCTCTCTACTCTTTTTTTCTACTGGCAGGAATCCGCCTTTGTTTGTTTCGGATAGAATAGACATAGATAACCAGAGAGTTAAGAAAAATAGACTGTGGACTGACTGACCGCAGCATTCATGCACTTTGCCATTGCCCTACACAACTTGGAGCCCTCTGGATTAGTTTTTGCCCACTGAAATAATCCCCATGATGACTATGATGATATGCCAATATGACACCTCCATTCAAGGTTTGTATAGACTCAGCAATGCTACTGTTCATCCAGTTGCTGATTCCATCCTGGAATCAAGTCTCCAGTGCTGACTGTTGTCTACGCAGCAATGCCCTTAGTAGACTCTCTATCAACTTCTAGGACCGGAATATCCCGGGCAGCTCATATTCTAAAGGAATATGAAGCGTAACCCCTAGTATAATTTCCAGACATGGAGCTGACACATTTCCCAAGTGCCAAAGAAAAATGATAGCAGGCCAATGGACCTCTATCTTGATGAATGAAAAAGGACTCGCCTTTACTGCATTTATTAGACAGAAGAGCGAGATGAGCCAAAAAGGACATCCTCCAAGTCCAATGAGGCAAAGGACCACTTTTTAGGTGCCACAGATTCACCTAGATGAAAAAGCCGAACAAGGCAGTCAGGAATGTTGTCTTTGTCAAGCAAAGTTAAAGATAAAGAATTAACAGCAAAAACCACACCTTTATTATTGGTGTTGCGGCTTTTGGTTCTTTTCTTAAAAGGTAAGCACAAAATAACTAAAGCCACCAATACCGTAAATAACTCCAGCAGTTCAATATCTTTCAACATCCCTTCTTGAACCTAAGAGGAATGGCATGGCTTGGCACATCACCTAATGGCCACACCACCTAAGGAAGCCATGACCCCTCACAACCCGCAGCCTTCTGGATTAGGTTTGGCCCACCAAGATTCCATTATGGACTTTAGTTTCCGATGCTGACTGATGCTCACGTACCAATACCTTTTCTGTAGTTTTGGTATCGAGGCCTAGGACCGACACCTCTGAAGCAGCCCCTATTGGAAAGGAAAGCAGCGTTTAATCCCCAGCTGGGGATTAAGACCCCCAGCTGACCCCCATTCCTAAGGACCGAAGGAAACCAGAAGCGAGTCAGTGGACCTCTATCTTAAGGAGTGAAACAGGGCTCACCTCTGCTCCTACACACTCAGGAATTTAATTTTTAGTTCATTCTATTGATTGTAAACTCTACCCAGCAGAGCTCTCACTTCTCATGTTTGAGTTAAGGTTTAAAAGTCTCTTTAAGGTCTTTTCTTTCTATCTATGAAGCCCCAGATTTGTAAAGTGCTGCGGGATATTTCATCACTATCTAAATCATATTGTTATTATTATTGACATTTTTTCTAGATTTTTATATTGTGTTTACATGTACAGGTTTTTAAAAAGTCAGGAAAAGATTTGAATAAAGGAGAAGTCTCAGTCTTTACTGTATATGTATCCTATATTTATGATCTGTCCCTGTCTTTGCATTCAATAATAACAATTAAAAACCTGACTGTGTGAACACAACCCTGCATGTCTAACCTAAAGCTTTATGTTCAAAAGAAAACCCACTAATCCACGATGACCCAATAATTTAACAATGGATCCAAAGTTAAAGAAAAGCAATGGGCCTCGAAAACCACACCTTTGTTATAGGCTTTGATGCTTGGCCCTCAACGACTAAAGCCACCTATAGCGGAAATAAAATGCAACAATACAATGTTGTCACCCTCCCAGTTTCTACCCAAGAGGAGGGCCGTGACTGGGCACACTAGTGCCTGTTCCGAAGCACCAAAGTCAGAAATTTTAGACTTATCTTTCCCTTTCAATGCTTACATAATCCCTGAGATATGTAATTATGGCCCTTGAGTGCCATAGATATTAGTGCCTATAGCATGTATCAAGAACACGTTATCATGGCTTTGTCTTTTTACAGGTGACCGATGCCCAGTGAGATGATCAGCAAGATGGGCACCCCTGCCAGCTGCAAGAAAGCAATGGAAAGACAGGTAATTAATATTTATGAACAAAGGTAAACAAGGGAAATCAGCTCACCTCTTGGTATATTGTTCGGAGTCTCCAGCGTATGTGAGAGGGTGCACGGTTCCAGGCGGTGGCTGTCCGTCAGGTAAGTAAACAGTTGCAAGAGGGTGATAAGGATCCGGCACTCCAAGAGGTTTAAAATTCAGAAAGAAAACTGAATTCTGTCTTTGATCTACTCACTAATGCTAACCCTGAATGCAAGACTTTGTTCCAAAAATGGGAAAAGTTGTGCATACAGGAGTTAAAACTTTGGTGGGACTATAGCACATTAAAGACTTACCTTGAGAAGAACATGATCCCACGGGGGCTAAGAATTTATAAAACATCTACAACCATATTCTGTGATGAATTTCAAAAAGAATGGGAAGAGGCACTCACGGAGTGCTCTCTGAAATTAATTAAAGCCATCACAAAATATGAAAAATTAAAATTAGATGAACTTCAACCCCAACTAGAAGAAATAAAAAACTCTGCACAGGAACATTCGGATACCACAGAATATCAGAATCTTAATGATAAAATGCAGCAAAAGATCCAGGAAATGGAAAATTATATCATCTCGGTAAAGAAAAACAAATTTAAACGTGATAATGAGGATTACTCTATGAATCAAGTTTATACATGGAAACAATTCCGCCCCTTCAGGCCACGGCCAATACTAAAAAATAAAAATAAAACACCGGAAAAAAATTTACATGTCAGTTTTTCACAAACGGACTCAGAGAGATCGGGGGAATCCGACAATGATTTAACATCAGACACAAGCACAGAAAGCACTACCATTACTAAAAGAAAAAACCATAACTACAAAGGAAGAGGGGAGGGTGCACGGTTGAACATCAATGAGTTTACTCCGACTAATTCACGTACAAGACAGGGACAATCACACCAACAACAAAACAGAGGACAAACGTCAAAAAACGATGTAGGAGAGGAGGAAGAAAACACAAGAAAAAAAAGCACCAAAAAGACATCAACGAACAAGAAGCATTAAATGCACAAACAGCAAACAATATGAAGGATGAGGCAAACCTAGACAGTATCATAAACTATTCAATGAAAACATTGACCACAGACCACATCAGAGTTCTCTCTAAAGGACTTTCCTTTGTTCCCTCCTCCCATTTTGATTTATTTGATACATTGATGGACATAAATCGTCTAGCAAGAACTCTCACAGTCAGGAGACATTTCTATACAGATAATGAAGGCTACGCCAATGCAAGTAACCACATTCCACCAAATGAGTTCGCCAGTCTTACCTTTAGAGAACAGGTGGGACTGGCAGAACTACAAGACATGGAATACGAGGGTAGATTGGGAACCAATGAAAGTATACATAACATGCCCACTCACTATTCCAATCCCAACTTCTACCCTCACAAATCCAGAGTTCCAGCATTAGACGATTTCCAACACACAATGGAAAGGGACCTTCGGAAATTGTTTGATGTAACCAAGACAACAATGACACAATTTAATGTCACCTCAAGAGAACGTGAAGCTATACGTGATCTTAAAAATTATGAGCAATTGGTCATCAAAATGGCCGATAAAGGGGGGAAAATTGTCATCTTGGATAGGGGCTTATACATCAAGTTAGCCTATGACATATTAAATGATTGCGAAACATATCGCAGACTCACACATGACCCTACCCCCTTGTTTAAGACCTCCCTGTGCACATTGGTGGAAGAGGGGGTGGCCCTGGGCATACTGCGCGACAGGGATGTGGCAGGCCTTGTCCCGGGATGTCCCAGAATTGCCACCTTCTACGGACTCCCCAAGGTGCACAAGGAGATCTTCCCTCCTCCTCTCCGTCCCATCATCTCAGGGGTGGGATCATTAGGAGAAAAGTTGTGTGAGTGGGTGGATAGCCTGTTACAACCGTTGGTCCAGCGGGTTCCAGGCTATCTTCAGGATAGTGGCACGGTCCTCCGGGCCTTTGATGGTTACACTTGGTCGAATCAGCACCAATGGCTCAGTTGTGATATTACAGCACTTTATTCTTCTATACCACACAATCAAGCCCTGGAGGCTTTAGCCCATCATCTATATAAGTACAGTAATTACAGCTGCGACCTGAGAGAATACATATTGGAAGCCACATCATTCCTCCTGCGACACAATTATTTCTCCTTTAATGGCGAATTTTTCCTGCAAACCAGAGGCGCCCCTATGGGGGCCAAATTCTCACCTACTCTGGCTGGACTGTTTGTTGCGTGGTGGGAGGAGAAATACATTTTCACCAGCTCCAATCCATTCTCCCCTGCCATACGGTGGTACGGTCGTTTTATTGACGACGTGCTCATCGTGTGGCAGGGGAGCACATCAGATGTTACCGCTTTTGTTGATTATTGTAACAAAAACGATAATAATCTTAGATTTACCTATGTTACAAATCCAACAGATATATCATTTTTGGATATTCATTTAAAGGCGGATAAGACCACAGGCTTGGTCCACACGTCCCTATTTCGCAAGCCCACGGCGGGCAATACAATACTGCACGCGGAAAGTAGTCACCCTTCACATACAGTCAGAGCAATACCAGTAGGTGAACTCACCCGCATAAAGAGGGTTTGCTCGGAACCTAATGTGTACTTGAAACAATCCAAAGAGGCCTGTATTAGAATGAAAGATAGAGGTTACAAAAAACATTATTTGGAAAGAGCAAAAAAAATTGTACAAATGAAAAATAGATCTAACCTACTAAAAGAAAGAAAGAAAGAGGAACAAAATAAAGAACAAACAACTCATACACCCATAACCTTCTCTACACGATTTTCCATGGAATACAAGGAAATCACTAAAATAGTCCAGCGAAATATTAACATCCTAAGACAAGACTCAATACTTAACACAATATTGGATGAAGGGATACGTTGCGTAGCACGTAGGGGACGCACCTTACGGGATGAATTGTCCCCCAGCACTTTACCTGTGGCTAAAATACACACAAATGAAAAAAATAAACCCAAAGGAAACTATAAGTGTGGTTCACCTCGGTGTAATATGTGCAAACACTGCAAAAACACCAAAGAATACACTAACAGTACCAATACAAAAACATACAACATAAGTGACTTTATTAATTGCGAAAAGGATCATGTCATCTATATCATAGAGTGTGGAGTGTGTGGATTAAAATATGTCGGTTGCACGATAAGAAAATTAAAAAAAAGGATCAGCGAACATTTAACCGACATCAAAAAGGGTTCCAACTCGAACTGCTCTGGTGCGGCAAAGCACTTCATAGATGCACACAATGGAAATACCTCAAGCTTCATCTTTTACGGGATTAAACATATCACTATACCCCAGAGAGGCGGTAACAGACAAGAACTACTCCGCAACAAGGAAGCTGAATACATATTCAAGTTGGACACAAGAAGCCCACTTGGCCTCAACTACAAGAATGATCTTCTGTATCACTATGTGAACTGACTAGCATGTTATCTCTTGACCATGGACACATTGCAAATTATTATTCGTTATGATTTATTTATTAATTTTCAGAATATTCACAGTTTCCCCATTTATTATTATTTTTATTTATTTATTATTATTATTCATTTGTTTCTTAGAACATTCATAGTTCTTTATCATTGAGTAGCATGGCTTAATCATTGTGTACATACCCCCACATTTTCACATATACATGTGTTTGTGGTCATGCATATATCTATTATTTACACATACACTTTAGATCTCACCATCAGATTATGCATTAACATGTAATCTGGGTGGGATACACTGATATTTAATATTTAATATTTAATATTTAATACTCATTATTTATTATTTGTCCATTTATCATTATTCATTAGACATATATCTTTTGTATATATAATTCTATATCTTCAAACAGTTAGATTTCGCCATCAGGCTACACACCTGTTTTCAGCCTTTATTCATATGTGGACATGGAATAATCATTAGGACATACAAATATATACATTTTCATTTCATTCATTTCATACGTTTCTTTCACCCACCATCAAGGGTTGCATTTTTCAACATATGTTTAGAACCATCATGGAGACACGCCAAAAAATTGCCATTTAAACATGCCAACTAAATATAAACATTATTTTTATAATTTAATTATTTATTTGTCTTCATGATATTCATCTTTAGAACGTAGTTCAGACTGTGCGGCTTGGTCGTTTCACATGCGATAGAGTTACAAATTTTTGTATTCATTTTATCTTTTAAAAAACACACGACCTGGTCGCCAAACACGCTCCAATGTGGACAATGTGTCACCACACTCCACCTCCCTTTATCGGTATTATATGATCATAGCTTACTTACAAATTACAACATCATGCCTAGTAAATTCACACACTCATTATACTTTGTAATACTAACTGACCACTGAACTAACTTAACAGTGTCCAAGCGAGTACACCACTGATTGCACCTATTTACCCCACCTGCACACACGTGCATGGGGAAACATTCTCATTGGCCATTACTTGTTTTTAAATCTTTAGTCACACACTGACCATTAGACTATGACTAAGCGCGCATGCGCGAAACGCGTCAGTCTTTCAGGCCACACAGCATGAGCTGCTCATCTGTTTTTTAGATATGTTCCAATAAAAGTTTTTGAATTTTAAACCTCTTGGAGTGCCGGATCCTTATCACCCTCTTGCAACTATTTAATTAATATTTATATTGATTACTGATAACACTTAGGCTAGATGTGAGTTCTAGACCTGCAGAGATGTCACAGTCTCTACTTGATGCATGATGATATACGTCCTCTTGATATGTGTATCTTCTATAGGCATTTCTATTGTAACAGTTCTTTAAGGTACAAAGAGGAGGGACATTTCTGCTCTCTACTCTTTTTTTTCTACTGGCAGGAATCCGCCTTTGTTTGTTTCGGATAGAATAGACATAGATAACCAGAGAGTTAAGAAAAATAGACTGTGGACTGACTGACCGCAGCATTCATGCACTTTGCCATGGCCCTACACAACTTGGAGCCCTCTGGATTAGTTTTTGCCCACTGAAATAATCCCTATGATGACTATGATGATATGCCAATATGACACCTCCATTCAAGGTTTGTATAGACTCAGCAATGCTACTGTTCAGCCAGTTGCTGATTCCATCTTGGAATCAAGTCTCCAGTGCTGACTGTTGTCTACGCAGCAATGCCCTTAGTAGACTCTCTATCAACTTCTAGGACCGGAATATCCCGGGCAGCTCATATTCTAAAGGAATATGAAGCGTAACCGCTAGTATAATTTCCAGACATGGAGCTGACACATTTCCCAAGTGCCAAAGAAAAATGATAGCAGGCCAATGGACCTCTATCTTGATGAATGAAAAAGGACTCGCCTTAACTGCATTTATTAGACAGAAGAGCGAGATGTGCCAAAAAGGACATCCTCCAAGTCCAATGAGGCAAAGGACCACTTTTTAGGTGCCACAGTTTCACCTAGATGAAAAAGCCGAACAAGGCAGTTAGGAATGTTTTCTTTGTCAAGCAAAGTTAAAGATAAAGAATTAACAGCAAAAACCACACCTTTATTATCGGTGTTGCGGCTTTTGCACCTTTTCTTAAAAGGTAAGCACAAAATAACTAAAGCCACCAATACCGTAAATAACTCCAGCAGTTCAATATCTTTCAACATCCCTTCTTGAACCTAAGAGGAGTGGCATGGCTTGGCACATCGCCTAATTGCCACACCCCCTATGGAAGCCATGACCCCTCACAACCCGCAGCATTCTGGATTAGGTTTGGCCCACCAAGATTCCATTATGGACTTTAGTTTCCGATGCTGACTGATGCTCACGTACCAATACCTTCTCTGTAGTTTTGGTATCGAGGCCTAGGACCGACACCTGTGAAGCAGCCCCTATTGGAAAGGAAAGCAGCGTTTAATCCCAAGGTTTAAGACCCCCAGCTGACCCCCATTCCTAAGGACCGAAGGAAACAAGAAGCGAGTCAATGGACCCAATGTCGGACTGGGTTACCTTTGACCCACCAGGGAATTTGATTCTAGGGGCCCCCCAACATACACCAGATATAACCAGCGCCAAACCTTTCACGTTATTATAGCGACTTTGCACAGAGCTGTGTATGTGACCAGCAATGCTAGCTCACTGCTAGTGACTTGTCAGCATGTTTACATATAAGAGAACGAGTTGCAAATGATTGTACATAGCTCACAGGCGTGTGCAGCAGTGCTAGAGAATCATATGTTATATCCTGGAGCTGCTAAACAGGGAGGCCCACTTCTTGGTCAGGGGCCCACTTTGGGGTAGGGCCCACCGGGGGATTCCACTGCTTCCCTTTGGGCCAGTCCGAGCCTGAATGTTCCTCTATCTTAAAGAATGAAACAGGGCTCACCTCTGCTCCTTAAAAGGCTATAGCACTTGCATTTTTACACCTACATACCCACATGAGCCCTTATTTTTTGTGTCACTATTTGTACTTTGCAAGGACAGGCTGAACCAAAACCAGAAAAAAATTATATGCGCAGTGAAATTGAAAAAAAAAGCTCAATTAATTTTCTTTGGGGGGGGGGGGGGGGGGGGGGGGGTTCGTTTTCACGCCGTGTGTCCTCTGGAAAAACTGACGTTATATATGTTTCTCAAGTCGTTACTGTTACAACGATATGTAACATGTATAACTTTTATTGTGTGTGATGACTTCAAACCAAACCAAATTTAAACCGTTAACAAATATATGTTCCTTATAATCGCTCCATTCCCAGGCTTATAGTGCTTTTATCCTTTGGTCTATGGGGCTGTGTGAGGTTCCCTTAGTAGACTCTCTATCAACTTTAAAGGAATGTGAAGTGTAACCGCTAGTATAGTTTCCAGATGTGGAGCTGACATATTATCCGAAAAATAAATAAATAAATATACAGACACCCTTTTAAAGCTTATTCTCCCATTTTCTCCATTGTTTCAAGATTCTATTTTCTTATTTTGTCCCTTTATACCAAATTTTTTCGTATGATTTAATCCTATTCACTAAATGTTCCCATTGTCCTCTCACAGGCCCCGATTGTGCTCCCCGGTTCGTAAAATTTAACAGTTTACCAAGAAAAAAAAGTTTAATCCTAATTTCTTGATCTCCCTTCTTTTCATGGAAGAGATTAAGTATAACATTAGCTACCCCAAAGTTAGTGATGTTTAGGCAGCCCTTGCTCTTAAACTGCATACATTACCGCTCCACATCCTTCTGCCCTCTGCTGGCTTCCCAGAGCCGGCCCTGAAGCTTCAGAGTGGGTTTATGAATTCTCAGGCCACTCAGCCAATCATTGGTCGGGACCGCCAATCAGAACCTCAGCAGTGTTCCTCTGCTCCCCCCACCCTCCCTTGACCTAACAGTGATCCTCCCCCCAGACCTTAGTGGTGATGCTCCGTTCTCCCCCTCAAACTGATTACTGTCAGGAAATATCGATGCTTTCCTGTAGCCTTTTGAGGCCTCCTGATCAGGATTTCCTGGCAGTAAAAGGGCCCTTTTCACACATCAGGAAACCCAGATCTATAGTGGAAGGGTGCCTGTTCAAGAAAACAGGTCTGGATTTCTAAATCCTGTCCTATTTTTATTCAGAATTTCGGCACGGACGCCCCTATAGAACTATAGAATGGGAGCAGCAAAATACCGGACGCTTTTCTGATGTCCGGAATTCCGGATTGGTTGAGAGCACTGCTGCCTGGCTCAGACTGCTACCCGACAATGCCCCCCCCCCCCCATTCCTTAGCAGAATTAAAGCCCCCATCACCATCCGGACCTCAGCCCAATGAAGATTGCTGATGCCCCCTGGGACTGCAACACCAGTGGTGTTTGCAGCCCCACCACCAATCCTCCCCGCCCGGATCTCTGCAATGTTTGCAGGATCTCTGCTTCACCTGACGTTCTGCTGCTTGCAGTGAAGAGGAGACTCAGGGGAGTTAGGTAAGTATCATCTGTTGTTTTTTGGGGGGGATTGGGACGTGGTCACTCGGCTTTCCCAGTATCCTTTTCTCAGTACCATTTGGACACCCAGTTTTCCTAGTATCTTGTTATCAGCATGATGTGGCCACCCAGCTTTCCAGCATCTAAGACTCAGTATGATGGAGGTCACCCAGCTTTACAGCATCTTACATTCAGAATGATAGAGGTCACCTATCTTATCCAGTATCTTGTACGCAGTAAGATGGGGGTCACCAAGCTTTCCCAGCATCTTGTGGTCAATATGATTGGGATCTTTCCCAGCATCTTGTAGTCAGTATGAAGGAGGTGCTGGTATGTATCAAGTAATCCTGAAGGCCCCCTCACATGTCCTATCAGGAAATTTGAACATATTTTTTGACCAATAGGAGTATATTAGTAACGGACACCCTTTAGGATTTTTCCTGAACTCCGGAACTCACAGAAAATAGTGGCCCCTGGCCTCCTGCTGCCGTCATCGGACTGCACCAGCTGCCCAACACCCCCCCAACTCTGGATGGCAGTCGGCCCTGGCACCATATAGTGCCCCCCCCCCCCCCCAACCTTTCTAGCAGTGTAGGTTTAATTACCAAATCCGAATTTTTTTTTGTATATATTTATATGTATCGCATAACACTTTTTTTCACTATTCACAATTCGGTCATCCTGAGGAAATATCATTTATGATGATTTTTTCACTAATTTTTGTGTGTGTGCTTTGTATGTTGTTTGCAGTATTACTGACGGCTTTGGCCCCCTATGGCTGAAGTTTTCATCTGTTCTGAATTACTTTGTGCCCAAGTCCAAAGACCTACTGTATGTGGATATAATTTTGACAGCAAAGAGAAGACGGAGACCATCATTATATAGGAAACTGTATATATGCATACGAATACCATTATGTGGACTCTTATATGCTGCGTTTTTTTAAATGTCTGTCAGCACATATATCCTTTCCCCACACTTTGGGGACCTTATCTGGGGATAGTTTCCCCTTCTCTCATCCTTTTCTCATAATCTGGTGCCCCACTGTCTGTGTAACAATATTTGGTTAAACTAGAATTTACTATGTGAATTTGTTCTTGTTGATTTGTGACATAATGATATACTGATAATACAAACATTTTTGCCATTGATATAATTTATTTTTGTTCATCTGTGACAAAAGGACATATAGACTATATAAGCATTGTTATTATTGACATAATCTTGCGCTTGCGTTTTTGACATATACTGTACGTTACCTAATTGGTACACTGTAACTTTAAGGAGCATTAATACTGTGACAGTGACTATATTGTCGTCTGGCAATACATATGTGCTATTCCTTGTAAAGGTCTGTATTCTGACTTGTCATTTTTACTTATTTGTATATTGGCATACAGGGGATAATACATTTCTTTTTCTTACTGTATATAACTACACTCTTACTTTACTTGTATTGGAGAGATTGTTGTCTTTTTCATATATATGTATCCGTATACCTCAAAGGTTTTTGTCCCAAGTGGTGTATGCAGTCCACTGTGGAACACACCCAGGTGGAATATACGTACTCTTTTTGATATAGTGCTGAATGCTTTTGGCAATCTTGATTTTTGTGATCGATCACATTGTCCTTTATTAATGTGCACACGCAATGTCTGATTAATATTTGTAATTGATCATAACGCCCTGTATTAATGCGCATTGTGCTATGTCTAATTTATACTGTTAAGATTGTCGGTTTAAAAACATATGAATTTATATATTTATTTTTCTTTGCATCCTTATTTCAAGTGATCTATGCGTCCCACTGTGGAACGCACATATGTTGAATTGCGCATGCGACACTTTGTATAACATGGCGCCGCACGCTATAGAATGGGTTGATTGCACAAACCCTAGCCTCTCTTTGATATTTGAAGTCATTTCCGGTATTTGTAGACTTGGCGCATGTACATTGGCACTACAGACACGCAGATTTGCCCATCTTGCCCCAGGATGCATGGACGGAGATCCCATGTCTCGGGATGTGTCACATCCAGTAGTGGATCATAACAGTTCCGTTCCAGGCGGTAGCCCGGGGCCCTGAGCTCCTGTGGGGCCCATGGCCATCCAAACAGACGTATACTTTCAGTAGTGTATTGTCTCCTGGCTGCAGTTCTGCCATATTTGCAAAAAAAAAAAACTGCATTTTTACCGCAATTTTACACAAAGCAGTGCAAAACTGAAGCGAGGAGACAATTCAGTAACATTAAAGAACTTACTGAAGGACCTTAACATGTAACAATGTCGTCACCACAGGTCCTGTACAGTCTGCACTATGGAGGAGGAATACTAAAGTTAAAGTAGGGTAGGGGGGCCCAGGCTTGGTGAACAGCCCGGGGCCTATGGTAAAGTTAATCCGCCCCTGGTCACATCCCTTCACACATGCTATATATGAATTTGATTACTGAGCATATATATACATGACTTGAACCCTACACACATTACCCTTGAGAAAGTCCAAGCAGTAGACGGAACATATGGGGCTCTTTACACCCTGACCTGAGTACCCCTGACTTACTCCTAGTGGTGACTCTATAATGACTTATTAGCATTTTAAGCTGACAGCTGCATTTAAAATGCTCCTCTGGTGCTTCCCTGGTGTCAGGAGGGGGGGGATCGAAACCCCCGCAACGTGGTCGCAAAGGGGCAATCCCAGCATCTGGTCCCGGCCAGGGTCTGCGCCATAATGGCGCTGATCCCGGCTTGCCATTCTATTGTTATCGGCTGCAGCAACAATCGTAACAACTTGAGGAACATGTATAACAGGTCAGTTTTACCCTAGGGCAAACGGCGTAAATACAAATACTCCCCAAATTTTTTTTAATTTTTGTTTTTGTTTTTGTTTTTTCAATTTTATCACACTTTTAATTATTTTCTGGTTTTGCAGTGTACTTTATGCAAAAATAAAGTCTGCCATTGCAAAGTACAATTAGTGTCGCAAAAAATTAGGGCTTGTGTGGGTCTGTAGGTGAAAAAATGTAAGCGCTATGGCGGTTTGAACAAAACAAAAACGCAAAAAAGAAAAAAAATTAGTCTGGTCCTGAAGGGGTTAAAACTGATACCCTTCTAAATATGCAAAACATTTTACTCAAATGGGTTTATAGAAAAATAAAAAATTCGGTTTAAGATTAAGATTTAACATTAGAATCTACGCAATGAAACAACATGCTTTCCAAACATACTTTCTTATGATGTCATAGAGGTATGACATCATACTTGGTTATATATGGATATATAGGGCTATATATATACCAGCCACTAGTTTAGTTCAGGTCATAGTCATAAGAGGGAGAATACATAGACAGCCAGAAGGACAGGCGGACACAGGAGGGATAAATAAATCCCAAATATCACAATAGATCTGGGTTCTAGTTCTTTAGGTTCCATGAGATTTTTATATCAATGATAGATAAATATATAGTACATTGTTTTAAATTTAATATTTTTCAGTTCAGGAAAGCCTAAACTAACATGTCATATTTGCCCCCATATTTGCTAAGTATTACTAGGGCTATTGTTATATATGATGTACATATCAAATATGTGAATTCTAATAAATGTAAATAGTAACTAGTCACTTTGTAGACACAGGGCTGTATTTACCACTAGGCATGCGTGGTCCGGTGCCTAGGGCAGCACCTTGCAGGGGGGCAGCACCAGGGAGAAGGGAAAAGGAAACAATGTTTTTTTTCTTCTTTTTTTTAGTCACCCACCTAATTGTTCAGACTTGCCACTAAATCCGGTGTCTTTTCAAAGGGGGGCGTATGGTGCTATTGGTCATATCTGGTATGGAAATGTTACCCAGTCACAGTCTATGTTTTAAGCAGTTAAAAGCCATAAAAGACACAATTCAGACAATGTTTCTACATGTAGAGAAATGCATGTAGCCGAAACCACGCTCCCCCCCACGCTGCACAAGATGGGGCGTCTTCAGGTATAGTGCCTAGGGCAGCAGCAGCTGTAAATACGGCCCTGGGTAGACATTCACCTTTACTGGGCATATACTCTCTATTCTAGAGCACAAAGAGGGGTGGAGCTATGCTAATGAGTCCCTCTTACGAGGGCAGTTGTCACAGAAAAGCCAGTTCTATCCAGTTCAGCCCGAATGGGTTCAGTTAGAGTCATTGTGTAAGAAGTAGTCTGTTAGAGAGTTACTGTATGACATCATAATTAAGGTTAGAACTTAGACCAGGTCAGTGTCATCAGAGGGAGCAAGCAAAGACCAACATCAGGAGATATGGAAAGGAAGAAGATGATACAGGAGAGATAGGTTAATCCTAAATATCTATCAGAATAGATCACAGTTCTAGGGTTGTATATTCTGTTACATTTTTATCTGATATATACATAATATATTCTTACATAATTATATTTTTATATATAGATAGATACATACAGGGGTGGATTACAGGTACCATGGGTCCGAAATTGTGGGCCCCCTTTAGCCCTATCCCTACCCTACTAACTATCCCCAGATAACCACTCCCCCTCCACACCCACTGCTGAGGTAGGACGGTTGGGAGGTATGCAGCGTTAAAATGGGGGCAATGAAGTCCAATCTGCTGGCAGTATGTCATAGAAGAGGAGGGGCTATGCAGTATGATATATACATATAAACATATGATATATACATATATATATGCCGCACTATGCAGTTATAATACGTCATGGTAGTTATTTACGTCATGGAGGTTAGTTTCAGCAAGATGACGTATTATAACTGCGCGGCTTCAGATGCTCGCTGTTTACACAAACAGTGACCGGGAGCCGCTGATAGCTGACAGTCTAGTGTAACTGCCATTGGACCCCCAAAGGAGTTCCAGCATCGGCAATTGTCGGCATTGGTGGATCGGTAACGGTAATTGGTGTGGTAAAAAATACATTGGATTACATTGGAATCTCTACAAAGAAAATGCAAATTTTAACTTTTCACTTACTTTGCAGTTATTCCTGTGAAATGCCCAAAGGGTTAAAAAAACTGTGTGACTGTAGATTTGAATACTAGAAAGGGTGAAGATTTCAAAATGGGGTAAATTATGGGGGTTTCTAGTATACAGGCCTCCAAAATATACTCCAAAACTGAACTGGTGTCTAAAGAATATCTCAGTTTGAAATTTTCATAAAAAAATTGAAAATTGCTACTAAACATTAATTGCCTCTATCATCCTAAACAAGTAAAAGCATGTTCTCCAAATGCTGTTATTATAAAGTAGACATGTTCCAGATATGAATTAATAATTTATGTAGTATTACTATTTTCCTTATTGGCAGAGACTTTCAAATGTAGAGAAATGCTATTTTTTTCAATTTTTCACAACATTTTGGAGTTTTTTCACAAAAAATTCTAAAGTTATAAACCCAAATTTACCACTACCATAAAGTAGAATATGTCACGAAAAAAACAATCTTGAAATTACAAGGATTGGTTAAAGCATTCCAAAGTTATTGATGCTTAAAGTGACACATGTCATATTTGAAAAATTTGTCCGTGTCATGAACGCCAAAACTGGCTGCGTCCCCTAAGGGATATATATATTTTTTATTTATTTATTTATTTATTTTTTAAGTTACAGGATAACTCTTGCCATATACTCATGTAAACCTCTGTGCCCATTATGGGCTAACTGGAAATGTGGGCGATCCTGCTCAGTGACTGACAGCTGTAATTTACATACCAAATTTCTGAAACTGGTCAAGGACGTCAAGGAGACACATTGTACCTTTCATATACCTGGGTTTTTGCTATTTATTATCTGTCCAATATGTGAATTCTGATAAATGTAAATGGTAACAAGTCCCTTTGCAGGCATTCACAGTTCACTGGGCATAAATGGGGAGATTCATCAAACAGATTAAGGGTAGCATGGGCCCTGGACTGTTCAGAAATTGTGGTCCCCTTGCTAGCTACTCCCCCTCTAGCCCCCTGCCCCCACCCTGCCAACCATGCCCCAGCTAAACACACCCCCTCCCCACCGCCCCCACCCTACTTATATAGATGAGGGCAGTAGTATTAGTAGTTGCAGGCAGCAGTATAGGAGATTAGGGTGGTAGTAGTTGTGGGTAGCAGTATAGTAGACGAGGGCAGTAGTAGTAAACAGCAGTATAGTACATAAGGGGAGTAGTAGTAAGCAGGCAGCAGTATAGTAGATACTGCTAGGAAGTAGTAGCAGAAAGCATTATAGGAGATGAGGGGAGTAGTAGTAGGCATCATTATAGTATTTGAGGGAAATAGTGGTAGGCAGCATAATAGTAGATGTGGGGAGTCACATGTACCCACATGGCCCCTAGTGTACTGTGTATGCAGGATGTAGTCTTGCATATTACCACACGCCATGCTGTGGAATGTGGTCCTGCATATTACCCCACACACCATTCTGGGATATGTGGTTCTACAGCTTACCCCACACATCATACTTTGAGATGTGGTTCTACAGCTTACTGTATACACCAGGGTGGGAGATATGGTTTTACAGCTTATGACACTCATCATGCTGGGAGATGTAGTTCTACATTCTACCACACACATCATGCTAGGAGATGTAGTTCTACAGCTTAGTCTATGCTGGGGGATGTTGTTCTACTGTGCCACTGTCTACCCCTTGTGTGCTGTGTCATTCTCTAATCTGTTGCAGAACTACAACTCCCATTGTGAACTTTTATTGAGGCATAATGGGACTTGTAGTTCTACAACCTGGAGAGCCGCAGGCAGCAAAACTACAACTCCCATCATTCTAGATGGCCACAGGATGCAAAACTACAACTTTCATTATGAACTGTCAGCTGGGCATGATGGGGGTAGTAGTTCTGCAACCTGGATGGCCACAGGATGCAAAACTACAACTCACCCCATGAACTGTTAGTAGGACATGGTGGGGGTTGTAGTTCTGGGGGGGGGGGGTATTTTCACCTCTCCTGGTTTCTGCTCTGGCCTACTTCGGTCAGGTCCATCTGCTGTGTAATAGGGGCAGATGCTTTTCATTACATAGAAGTGCAGGGCCCTGATGCATTGCCAGCTCCTCTCTTCTCCTCCTACCTTCACACACTGAGGGTCGGAGAAGGGTGGTTATGTAGTGCTGATATCCATCACTGCCATCACTTTTGAGGTCTGGGGAAGAGGGGGTTGGAGGTGTTGTTTGACTGCTGAAAAAATAAATAAATAAATAAATAAAAAAAAAAAAAATATATATATATATATGTATTTATTTATTTATAGAAAAGTTACAGGATAACTTGTCATTTACTTATGGAAAGCTCTGCTTATTCTGAGCTAAATAGAAATGTGGGCGGTACTGCTCAGTGATTGACAGCTCTCTCTTTAAGCACACTTATACTCAGAGGATGATATGTATAAATGATAAGTGACTCTGATGGGAGCTGTAGTTCTGCAACCAGGATGGCTACAGGTTGAAAAACTACAACTCTCATCATGTCCTGTCAGCAGGGCATGATTGGAGCTGTAGTTTTACAACCAGGATGGCCACAGATTGAAAACCTACAACTCCCATCATATCCTGTCAGCAGGGCATGATGGGAGCTGTAGTTTTGAAACCAGGATGGCCACAGGTTGCAAAACTACAACTCCCATCATGTCCTTGGGGAGCGGGCTGAGGACAAGGGGGAGGGTTGTCAGGCAGCTGGCTGAGGTCGGGGATGGGGGGAAATGGGAGAGATACAGCCAGGTGCTGAGGTCCGGGTGTGGGGGGAGGGGTGGTGGGGTAGCACAGTGCTGGATTCTGCGCTGCCAAGGTCCAGGGGGAGGAATGGGGTGTCTGGCAGCTGGGCACCATTGACATCTGTCATCTGACATCTTTCTGTGGTCCGGGAGGGCAAAAGATGGTCGAAGGACCGCAGCGCTGTCTCTGTCAGGTATGGGGTAAGGGGGGTCGCTCCCTGCAGACACCTGCCCAGCCTTTCACTTGTCCCCAGCCCCGGTCTGTCATCTGAATTCCGGGCGCTTTCCTGATGTTAATCAGGGAAACGTCCGGGGTTCTTTCGCTTCCATAGACTTCTATGGGAGTGCCTGTGCCGGGTTTCGGGAAGAAAATAGGACAGGATAGGAAAAATCCTGAAGGGTGTACGTCACTAATGTACCCCTATGGGTCCGGAAATCCGCCCAGATTTTCCAGACGTGTGAAGGGGGCCTAACATGCTACCCGTAGACTGACAGGTTCATTTTAAACATATAAAATAGTAAAGAATTTTAAATAAATTGTAAATGTTAAAGGTTAAAGGGATTCCTTCAGCTGTAATTTACATATTACATTTCTGACACTGGTCAAGGACGCCAAGGAGACACATGGTACCTCTCATATAGCTGGGTTATTGTTACATATTATCTGTCCAATATGTGAATTCTAATAAATGTAACTAGTCATTTAGACCTTCACAGTTATTGAGCATATACTCTTTATTCTAGTGCACAAAGAGGGGTGGAGCTATGCAAATGAGCTCCTCTTATAACGGCATATGTCATAGGAAAGCCAGCTCAATCCGGTTCAATCCGGTTTAATCTGGTCAGGGTCAGTCTATCAGCCACTGATGCAGTTCAGGCCATTGTCATTAGAGGGCGCAAGCACAGGAAACAAAAGGAGAAGATGTCACAGGAGAGATAAGTAAATCCTAAATATCCATCAGAATAGATCACAGTTCAAGGGCTGTAGATTCTTTTTTACACGATTGCTATGTTGTTAAAGAGAACCTGTCTTGTTGTAAATGGAGTTCAATCTATAGGCATCATGTTATACAGTAGGAGGAAGGGGCTATTCAGTAGAATATATAGATGTTTGTTTGTTTTTTTTAAGTTCTAGGATAACTTGTTAGTTACTTATGTAAACCGCTTGGATGGACATGGCTGTATCAGGGCCAGGGAGTTTATTAGGCCACGCAGCACCCTTATATATTGTGACATGGACCAGATTAACTTCAGTGGGGTTTACAGCAATATGGGGAGGAGGATTAACTACAGTGGGGTTAACTACATGAATACCTATGGGGGGAGGCTGGTGTATTCCCTATACTAATATATATATATATATATATATATATATATATATATATATATATATTGACAGTATATGTAATAGGGCTATGAAGAGGGAAGATTTATCTTTGAAACTGCCTCACTTGCCCCTAGCAACCAATCAGATTCCAATGAAAAGTGGTTGCTAGGGGCAAGTGAGCCAGTTTCACTTTGCAACATGTTTGATAAATCTCCCCCTTCATAACCCTATTACACATACTGTCTACATACCTTTGGACCACCCTGTAAATATATATATATATATATATATATATATAAATTGAACACGAGGACGGCACTCCAGTAGTGTATAGTGAAGATTTATTCACCCAATCACAAACAGCGACGTTTCGACTCTAACATGAGTATTTCTCAATCAAGTACAAAGTGGTATCATGGTGATATTTATATGAGGGGGAACACCCCCAAGGTGTGTATCTCAATTAGTGACATCATAATATAAACATAGGTATAGAAGTGTTTATCTACTCATCAGTGCCAAAATATTTAATATTCATATAGCATACATATTACATAGTGTATATACATTTCAGTGCATAACAAGTGCATATGAAATTCCTCCCAGAATCCATATATAATCACTAAAACATATTCTTCCTTCTAATCGAGGGTTAAGATGGAGGTCGGACCTGACTCACCCTCCGTCCGTTCAGCCAATCCCACTGTATTGAAGGCATGCCGCATACCGCTTGTAAACAGAACATCTGCGCATATCCGGATGTAGACATGTCATGTGGCTTGTCATCTGCTCACAGTCCGGTAACGATCACATGATTGATTATGCGCATGCGCAAATAGTCCGTGTAGTACAACGGGCGCCATCTTGGGAAAGGTAACATCACCTTCCAGCGCGCGCATGTGCAAGATGTCCGTGTGACACATCGGGCGCCATCTTGGGGAAGGTAACAGCACCTTCCATCGCCCATACCTCCTACAAATGTCAAAGAGGTGTATTGCAGGACTAGTAGGAAAAGGGGGGAAGAAAGAATTGCTCACCAACTAGAGTTTGTCATAAACGAGGTGTCTGAAGCAGTCACAGCAGTGCCACACTCTTCACGGTGAATTCATCACTCTCCTGAGCGCACGGGCTCTGCCAGATTCAAGGACTGCCAAATTACCTTATATGACTACTCTTCTTAGAGCGACCTCCCCTCGATTCCTACAAATTTTGTCCCACATTAGTTTCACACGGACCAGAAGGTGGTTTAGATAAAGACCGGATAATGGTTTGAATAAGGATTGAGAAAAATTCAGTCGGAAAGGTGAGTATAAGGTCCTCGCTCCATCTGTATAGATAAACAGAAGCAAAGTTGTAAGACGGATCGTGTCATTTATGTCCTTCAGTGTCCGTGTCCGTATATTTATGTAGGAGAAACAACGAATGAGTGCCGTATACGTTTGAATAATCATAAGTCTTCTATTCGCAAAGGTAGACTTGACCTCCCTGTTTCCAGACATTTTGTAGAAGCGGGCCATAGCCTTCAACAGTTGCGGTTTACAATAATTGACCACATTCCGTTACCACGCCAGGGTGGAAACAGACAAAAAATGTTAAAACAAAGAGAGGCCCAATGGATTACACGTCTCAATGCCCTTCAACCGCATGGGTTAAATGTGGACTTTTCATTGAAAGCATTTCTATGATATAGAGCTTGACCACTGTGCAATTATTTACATGCTCTTGCTGAAGGAAAAGAGTACATAGATCTTTATTATTTATTATTTCTTTATACGTGCACTTACACTAAGTAAGATATACACTAACACTTGTGTTTAATTATGTTTTTTCTTCTGTTTATCTATACAGATGGAGCGAGGACCTTATACTCACCTTTCCAACTGAATTTTTCTCAATCCTTATTCAAACCATTATCCGGTCTTTATCTAAACCACCTTCTGGTCCGTGTGAAACTAATGTGGGACAAAATTTGTAGGAATCGAGGGGAGGTCGCTCTAAGAAGAGTAGTCATATAAGGTAATTTGGCAGTCCTTGAATCTGGCAGAGCCCGTGCGCTCAGGAGAGTGATGAATTCACCGTGAAGAGTGTGGCACTGCTGTGACTGCTTCAGACACCTCGTTTATGACAAACTCTAGTTGGTGAGCAATTCTTTCTTCCCCCCTTTTCCTACTAGTCCTGCAATACACCTCTTTGACATTTGTAGGAGGTATGGGCGATGGAAGGTGCTGTTACCTTCCCCAAGATGGCGCCCGATGTGTCACACGGACATCTTGCACATGCGCGCGCTGGAAGGTGATGTTACCTTTCCCAAGATGGCGCCCGTTGTACTACACGGACTATTTGCGCATGCGCATAATTAATCATGTGATCGTTACCGGACTGTGAGCAGATGACAAGCCACATGACATGCCTACATCCGGATATGCGCAGATGTTCTGTTTACAAGCGGTATGCGGCATGCCTTCAATACAGTGGGATTGGCTGAACGGACGGAGGGTGAGTCAGGTCCGACCTCCATCTTAACCCTCGATTAGAAGGAAGAATATGTTTTAGTGATTATATATGGATTCTGGGAGGAATTTCATATGCACTTGTTATGCACTGAAATGTATATACACTATGTAATATGTATGTTATATGAATATTGAATATTTTGGCACTGATGAGTAGATAAACACTTCTATACCTATGTTTATATTATGATGTCACTAATTGAGATACACACCTTGGGGGTGTTCCCCCTCATATAAATATCACCATGATACCACTTTGTACTTGCTTGAGAAAGACTCATGTTAGAGTCGAAACGTCGCTGTTTGTGATTGGGTGAATAAATCTTCACTATACACTACTGGAGTGCCGTCCTCACGTTCAATTTTTGTTATCCAGAGGAGTCGGGGGTCGACTTTTATGGGACGTGCACCCACCAGCTTTAAGCTATTTTTGACTTCAAGCCAGCACAGTGCCGTCCATCTACCATTTTCTATATATATATATATATATATATAGGCACAGAGGGGGCTATGTTACTATATTATATGGAGGCATATAGGGGACTATACCATATGGTGGCACAGGGAAGGCTATATTATATGTGGGCAGAGACGAGGCTTGTTTACCCTATGGAGACATGGAACAGCCTGAATACTATTTGAAGGCATATATTGGGCATAACTGCTTATATGGGGGCACAGAGGGGACATTGTTAGTGTGTGGAGTGAGACACGGGGAGTTTGTATAGAGATAATGATGATTTTGGAGCAAGGAGCCTAAAATGTTTTTCTCACAGATCCTGTGGGGACAAGTCATGGCCAAAGAAATCTTCATGATGGGCTGAGCCAGACAGATAAGAAAAGGAACAGAGAACAACTTTGACTATGAAAAACATCACAGAGAAGCCGCCTCCTGTGAGTAACTGCAGTATAGCCAGTTATAAGTCTGCAGAACCTGCATACAGCTGGATCTACCTCTATACGGTCACTGCTCAGGGAGAATATTACTCTTTATATAGTGAATATTATTCAGTGACAGGATAGTGGTATTTTCCAGTCACTGTATGGTAAGGGTAGTGGTTATGGTGTGACGGTAATATTTGTCCTGTATATACTGGTATTGTTGGTAATATATGTATTATAAGGGTGACTTCACACATAACGTATCATAGTGAATTTCTCACTGCAATACTCGGTACTGTCATTTTTTTGGCTTTACATTCTCAGAGCGGATTTTTCATTATGCTGCAAGAATGTAGCCCTTTCCCACTCACCCCAGCAGCTGCTGGACTAATACATGTAAAAACACACACAAGGCGGTCAGCTCACCCTAGTCTACAGCGTATATCCATAAACCCTCGGTGAAGCACGGATGTATATGGGCCCAATCCTATCCAAGATAGTTCAGGCAAAATGGTAGGAAAGTATCCAGCTCCAGAAAGTGCAGTAAAACAAGAGTTTATTCCAAAAAGTACAAAAACATGAAATAAAAATACATGGACGTCCATGAAAAAAACAACGCGTTTAAGAGCATAAGCTCATTAGTCATGGCTAACTTGTGTTACTCTCCCACCTGCGTCTCCTTTTCCCAGTTCCCTACAACACTATCCTTCATATACAGTATGGGGAGGATATGGTTTGTGGGCTGCTGGAGTTTGCGTGTCAGGACTGATTTTAAGTCCCAGTCCAGCCCTGGTCCCAGGATAACTTGTCATTTATTTATTTAAATCTCTGATCATTCTGCGCTAAATAATGTAGGTGGTCCTACATACCCATGCATACCCAGGCTCTGGCTATTGAAATTATCAGAGACTGTAAGTCCTTTGGAATTAGGGGGGATGAGAAGTTACTATTATATGTGGATTGCATCCTTATATTTGTTAACGACCCCCAGAGGGCAGTACCACAGATTATTCAAAATACTTAAACTTATATAGCATTATCCCTGAGATATGTACATATGGCTCTAGAGAGATAAAGATATTGATGTGTATAGCATGGATCAGGAACATTTATCATAACTTTGTTGTTTACAGGTGACCGATGCCCAGTGAGATGATCAGCAAGATGGTCACCCCTGCCAGCTGCAAGAAAGGAATGGAAAGAAAGGTAATTAATATTTTCATTAATTACTGATAACACTTAGGCTAGATGTGAGTTCTAGACCTGCAGAGATGTCACAGTCTCTACTTGATGCATGATAATATTCGTCCTCTTGCTATGTATATCTTTTATAGGCATTTCTATTGTAACACTTCTCTAAGGTACAAAGAGGAGGGACATTTCTGCTCTCTACTCTTTTTTTCCTACTGGCAGGAATCTGCCTTTGTTTGTTTCGGATAAAATAGACATAGGTAACCAGAGAGTTAAGAAAAATAGACTGTGGACTGACTGACCACAGCATTCATGCCCTTTGCCATGGCCCTACACAACTTGGAGCCCTCTGGATTAGTTTTTGCCCACTGAAATAATCCCCATGATGACTATGATGAAATGCCAATATGACACCTCCATTCAAGGTTTGTATAGACTTAGCAATGCTACTGTTCAGCCAGTTCCTGATTCCATCTTGGAATCAAGTCTCCGGTGCTGACTGTTGTCTACGCAGCAATGCCCTTAGTAGACTTTCTATAAACTCCTAAGACCGGAATATCCCGGGCAGCTCATATTCTAAAGGAGTATGAAGCGCAATCGCTAGTATAATTTCCAGACATGGAGCTGACACATTTCCCAAGTGCCAAAGACAAATGATAGCAGGCCAATGGACCTCTATCTTGATGAATGAAAAAGGCCTTTACTGCATTTATTAGACAGAAGAGCGAGATGTGCCAAAAAGGACATCCTCCAAGTCCAATGAGGCAAAGGACCACTTATTAGGTGCCACAGTTTCACCTAGATGAAAAAGCCAAACAAGGCAGTCAGGAATGTTGTCTTTGTCAAGCAAAGTTAAAGATAAAGAATTAACAAAAACCAAACCTTTATTATCGGTGTTGCGGCTTTTGCACCTTTTCTTAAAAGGTAAGCACAAAATATCTAAAACCACCAATACCGTAAATAACTCAAGCAGTTCAATATCTTTCAACATCCCTTCTTGAACCTAAGAGTAGTAGCATAGCTTGGCACATGAAATAATGGCCACACCACCTAAGGAAGCCATGACCCCTCACAACCCGCAGCCTTCTGGATTAGGTTTGGCTCACCAAGATTCAATTATGGACCTTAGATTCCGATGCTGACTGATGCTCACGTACCAATACCTTCTCTGTAGTTTTGGTATTGAGGCCTAGGACCGACACCTCTGAAGCAGCCCCTATTGGAAAGGAAAGCAGCGTTTAATCCCAAGGATTAAGACCCCCAGCTGACCCCCATTCCTAAGGACCGAAGGAAACCAGAAGCGAGTCAATAGACCTCTATCTTAAGGAATGAAACAGGGCTCACCTCTGCTCCTACACACTTAGAAATTTTATTTTTAGTTCATTCTATGGATTGTAAACGCTACCGAGCAGAGCTCTCACTTCTCATGTTTGAGTTAAGGTTTAAAAGTGTTCCTCTTTAAGGTCTTTTCTTTCTATATATGTAGCCCCAGATTTGTAAAGTGCTGCAGGATATTTCATCACTATCTAAATCATATTGTTATTATTATTGAAATTTTTTCTAGATTTTTATATTGTGTTTACATGTACAGGTTTTTAAAAAGTCAGGAAAAGATTTGAATAAAGGAGAAGTCTCAGTCTTTACTGTATATGTATCCTACATTTATGATCTGTCACTGTCTTTGCATTCAATAATAACAATTAAAAACCTGACTGTGTGAACACAACCCTGCATGTCTAACCTAAAGCTTTATGTTCAAAAGCAAACCCACTAACCCACGATGACCCAATAATTTAACAATGGATCCAAAGTTAAAGAACAGCAATGGGCCTCGAAAACCACACCTTTGTTATAGGCTTTGATGCTTGGCCCTCAACGACTAAAGCCACCTATAGCGGAAATAAAATGCAACAATACAATGTTGTCAACCTCCCAGTTTCTACCCAAGAGGAAAGCCGTGACTGGGCACACTAGTGCCTGTTCCGAAGCACCAAGGTCAGAAATTTTAGACTTATCTTTCCCTTTCAATGCTTACATAATCCCTGAGATATGTAATTATGGCCCTTGAGTGTCATAAATATTAGTGCCGATAGCATGTATCAAGAACACGTTATCATGGCTTTGTCTTTTTACAGGTGACCGATGCCTAGTGAGATGATCAGCAAGATGGACACCCCTGCCAGCTGCAAGAAAGCAATGGAAAGACAGGTAATTAATATTTATATTAATTACTGATAACACTTAGGCTAGATGTGAGTTCTAGACCTGCAGAGATGTCACAGTCTTTACTTGATGCATGATGATATACGTCCTCTTGCTATGTATATCTTCTATAGGCATTTCTATTGTAACACTTCTCTAAGGTGCAAAGAGGAGGGACATTTCTGCTCTCTACTCTTTTTTTCCTACTGGCAGGAATCCGCCTTTGTTTGTTTTGGATAGAATAGACATAGGTAACCAGAGAGTTAAGAAAAATAGACTGTGGACTGACCGCAGCATTTATGCCCTTTGCCATGGCCCTACACAACTTGGAGCCCTCTGGATTAGTTTTTGCCCACTGAAATAATCCCCATGATGACTATGATGATATGCCAATATGACACCTCCATTCAAGGTTTGTGTAGACTTAGCAATGCTACTGTTCAGCCAGTTCCTGATTCCATCTTGGAATCAAGTCTCCAGTGCTGACTGTTGTCTACGCAGCAATGCCCTTAGTAGACTCTCTATCAACTTCTAGGACTGGAATATCCCGGGCAGCTCATATTCTAAAGGAATATGAAGCGTAACCGCTAGTATAATTTCCAGACATGGAGCTGACACATTTCCCAAGTGCCAAAGAAAAATGATAGCAGGCCAATGGACCTCTATCTTGATGAATGAAAAAGGACTCGCCTTTACTGCATTTATTAGACAGAAGAGCGAGATGTGCCAAAAAGGACATCCTCCAAGTCCAATGAGGCAAAGGACCACTTTTTAGGTGCCACAGTTTCACCTAGATGAAAAAGCCAAACAAGGCAGTTAGGAATGTTTTCTTTGTCAAGCAAAGTTAAAGGTAAAGAATTAACAGCAAAAAACACACCTTTATTATCGGTGTTGCGGCTTTTGCACCTTTTCTTAAAAGGTAAGCACAAAATAACTAAAGCCACCAATACCGTAAATAACTCTAGCAGTTCAATATCTTTCAACATCCCTTCTTGAACCTAAGAGGAGTGGCATGGCACATCGCCTAATGGCCACACCACCTAAGGAAGCCATGACCCCTCACAACCCGCAGCCTTCTGGGTTAAGTTTGGCCCACCAAGATTCCATTATGGACTTTAGTTTTCGATGCTGACTGATGCTCACGTACCAATACCTTCTCTGTAGTTTTGGTATCGAGGCCTAGGACCGACACCTCTGAAGCAGCCTCTATTGGAAAGGAAAGCAGCGTTTAATCCCAAGGATTAAGACCCCCAGCTGACCCCCATTCCTAAGGACCGAAGGAAACCAGAAGCGAGTCAATGGACCTCTATCTTAAGGAATGAAACAGGGCTCACCTCTGCTCCTACACACTCAGGAATTTTATTTTTAGTTCATTCTATGGATTGTAAGCTCTACCGAGCAGAGCTCTCACTTCTCAAGTTTGAGTTAAGGTTTAAAAGTGTTCCTCTTTAAGGTCTTTTCTTTCTATCTATGAAGCCCCAGATTTGTAAAGTGCTGCGGGATATTTCATCACTATCTAAATCATATTGTTATTATTATTGACATTTTTTCTAGATTTTTATATTGTGTTTACATGTACAGGTTTTTAAAAAGTCAGGAAAAGATTTGAATAAAGGAGAAGTCTCAGTCCTTACAGTATATGTATCCGATATTTATGATCTGTCCCTGTCTTTGCATTCAATAATAACAATTAAAAACCTGACTGTGTGAACACAACCCTGCATGTCTAAACTAAAACTTTATGTTCAAAAGCAAACCCACTAACCCACGATGACCCAATAATTTAACAATGGATCCAAAGTTAAAGAAAAGCAATGGGCCTCGAAAACCACACCTTTGTTATAAGCTTTGATGCTTGGCCCTCAACGACTAAAGCCACCTATAGCGGAAATAAAATGCAACAATGCAATGTTGTCACCCTCTTAGTTTCTACCCAAGAGGAGGGCCGTGACTGGGCACACTACTGCCTGTTCCGAAGCACCAAAGTCAGAAATTTTAGACTTGTCTTTCTCTTTCAATGCTTACATAATCCCTGAGATATGTAATTATGGCCCTTGAGTGCCATAGATATTAGTGCCTATAGCATGTATCAACAACACGTTATCATGGCTTTGTCTTTTTACAGTTGACCGATTCCCAGTGAGATGATCAGCAAGATGGTTACCCCTGCCAGCTGCAAGAAAGCAATAGAAAGACAGGTAATTAATATTTATATTAATTACTGATAACACTTAGGCTAGATGTGAGTTCTAGACCGGCAGAGATGTCACAGTCTCTACTTGATGCATGATGATATACGTCTTCTTGCTATGTATATCTTCTATAGGCATTTCTATTGTAACACTTCTCTAAGGTGCAAAGAGGAGGGACATTTCTGCTCTCTACTCTTTTTTTTCTACTGGCAGGAATCCGCCTTTGTTTGTTTCGGATAGAATAGACATAGATAACCAGAGAGTTAAGAAAAATAGACTGTGGACTGACTGACCGCAACATTCATGCCCTTTGCCATGGCCCTACACAACTTGGAGCCCTCTGGATTAGTTTTTGCCCACTGAAATAATCCCCATGATGACTATGATGATATGCCAATATGACACCTCCATTCAAGGTTTGTGTAGACTTAGCAATGCTACTGTTCAGCCAGTTCCTGATTCCATCTTGGAATCAAGTCTCCAGTGCTGACTGTTGTCTACGCAGCAATGCCCTTAGTAGACTCTCTATCAACTTCTAGGACCGGAATATCCCGGGCAGCTCATATTCTAAAGTAATACGAAGCGTAACCGCTAGTATAATTTCCTGACATGGAGCTGACACATTTCCCAAGTGCCAAAGAAAAATGATAGCAGGCCAATGGACCTTTATCTTGATGAATGAAAAAGGACTCGCCTTAACTGCATTTATTAGACAGGAGAGCGAGATGTGCCAAAAAGGACATCCTCCAAGTCCAATGAGGCAAAGGACCACTTTTTAGGTGCCACAGTTTCACGTAGATGAAAAAGCCGAACAAGGCAGTCAGTAATGTTGTCTTTGTCAAGCAAAGTTAAAGATAAAGAATTAACAGCAAATACCACACCTTTATTATCGGTGTTGTGGCTTTTGCACCTTTTCTTAAAAGGTAAGCACAAAATAACTAAAGCCACCAATACCGTAAATAACTCCAGCAGTTCAATATCTTTCAACATCCCTTCTTGAACCTAAGAGGAGTGGCATGGCTTGGCACATCGCCTTATGGCCACACCACCTAAGGAAGCCATGACCCCTCACAACCCGCAGCCTTCTGGATTAGGTTTGGCCCACCAAGATTCCATTATGGACTTTAGTTTTCGATGCTAACTGATGCTCACGTACCAATACCTTCTCTGTACTTTTGGTATCGAGGCCTAGGACCGACACCTCTGAAGCAGCCCCTATTGGAAAGGAAAGCAGCGTTTAATCCCAAGGATTAAGACCCCCAGCTGACCCCCATTCCTAAGGCCCGAAGGAAACCAGAAGCGAGTCAATGGACCTCTATGTTAAGAAATGAAACAGGGCTCACCTCTGCTCCTACACACTCAGGAATTTTATTTTTAGTTCATTCTATGGATTGTAAGCTCTACCGAACAGAGCTCTCACTTCTCATGTTTGAGTTAAGGTTAAAAAGTGTTCCTCTTTAAGGTCTTTTCTTTCTATCTATGAAGCCCCAGATTTTTAAAGTGCTGCGGGATATTTCATCACTATCTAAATCATATTGTTATTATTATTGACATTTTTTCTAGATTTTTATATTGTGTTTACATGTACAGGTTTTTAAAAAGTCAGGAAAAGATTTGAATAAAGGAGAAGTCTCAGTCTTTACTGTATATGTATCCTATATTTATGATCTGTCCCTGTCTTTGCATTCAATAATAACAATTAAAAACCTGACTGTGTGAACACAACCCTGCATGTCTAACCTAAAGCTTTATGTTCAAAAGCAAACCCACTAACCCACGATGACCCAATAATTTAACAATGGATCCAAAGTTAAAGAAAAGCAATGGCCCTCGAAAACCACACCTTTGTTATAGGCTTTGATGCTTGGCACTCAACGACTAAAGCCATCTATAGCGGAAATAAAATGCAACAATACAATGTTGTCACCCTTCCAGTTTCTACCCAAGAGGAGGGCCGTGACTGGGCACACTAGTGCCTGTTCCGAAGCACCAAAGTCACAAATTTTAGACTTGTCTTTCTCTTTCAATGCTTACATAATCCCTGAAATATGTAATTATGGCCCTTGAGTGCCATAGATATTAGTGCCTATAGCATGTATCAAGAACACGTTATCATGGCTTTGTCTTTTTACAGGTGACCGATGCCCAGTGAGATGATCAGCAAGATGGTTACCCCTGCCAGCTGCATAAAGCAATAGAAAGACAGGTAATTAATATTTATATTAATTACTGATAACACTTAGGCTAGATGTGAGTTCTAGACCTGCAGAGATGTCACAGTCTCTACTTGATGCATGATGATATACGTCCTCTTGCTATGTATGTCTTCTATAGGCATTTCTATTGTAACACTTCTCTAAGGTACAAAGAGGAGGGACATTTCTGCTCTCTACTCTTTTTTTTTCTACTGGCAGGAATCCGCCTTTGTTTGTTTTGGATAGAATAGACATAGATAACCAGAGAGTTAAGAAAAATAGACTGTGGACTGACTGACCGCAGCATTCATGCCCTTTGCCATGGCCCTACACAACTTGGAGCCCTCTGGATTAGTTTTTGCCCACTGAAATAATCCCCATGATGACTATGATGATATGCCAATATGACACCTCCATTCAAGGTTTGTATAGACTTAGCAATGCTACTGTTCAGCCAGTTCCTGATTCCATCTTGGAATCAAGTCTCCAGTGCTGACTGTTGTCTACGCAGCAATGCCCTTAGTAGACTCTCTATCAACTTCTAGGACCGGAATATCTCGGGCAGCTCATATTCTAAAGGAATATGAAGCGTAACCGCTAGTATAATTTCCAGACCTGGAACTGACACATTTCCCAAGTGCCAAAGAAAAATGATAGCAGGCCAATGGACCTCTATCTTGATGAATGAAAAAGGACTGGCCTTTACTGCATTTATTAGACAGAAGAGCGAGATGTACCAAAAAGGACATCCTCCAAGTCCAATGAGGCAAAGGACCACTTTTTAGGTGCCACAGTTTCACCTAGATGAAAAAGCCGAACAAGGCAGTCAGGAATGTTGTCTTTGTCAAGCAAAGTTAAAGATAAAGAATTAACAGCAAAAACCACACCTTTATTATCGGTGTTGCGGCTTTTGCACCTTTTCTTAAAAGGTAAGCACAAAATAACTAAAGCCACCAATACCGTAAATAACTCCAGCAGTTCAATATCTTTCAACATCCCTTCTTGAACCTAAGAGGAGTGGCATGGCTTGGCACATCGCCTAATTGCCACACCCCCTATGGAAGCCATGACCCCTCACAACCCGCAGCCTTCTGGATTAGGTTTGGCCCACCAAGATTCCATTATGGACTTTAGTTTTCGATGCTAACTGATGCTCACGTACCAATACCTTCTCTGTAGTTTTGGTATCGAGGCCTAGGACCGACACCTCTGAAGCAGCCCCTATTGGAAAGGAAAGCAGCGTTTAATCCCAAGGATTAAGACCCCCAGCTGACCCCCATTCCTAAGGACCGAAGGAAACCAGAAGCGAGTCAATGGACCTCTATCTTAAGGAATGAAACAGGGCTCACCTCTGCTCCTACACACTCAGGAATTTTATTTTTAGTTCATTCTATGGATTGTAAGCTCTACCGAGCAGAGCTCTCACTTCTCATGTTTGAGTTAAGGTTTAAAAGTGTTCCTCTTTAAGGTCTTTTCTTTCTATCTATGAAGCCCCAGATTTTTAAAGTGCTGCGGGATATTTCATCACTATCTAAATCATATTGTTATTATTATTGACATTTTTTCTAGATTTTTATATTGTGTTTACATGTACAGGTTTTTAAAAAGTCAGGAAAAGATTTGAATAAAGGAGAAGTCTCAGTCTTTACTGTATATGTATCCTATATTTATGATCTGTCCCTGTCTTTGCATTCAATAATAACAATTAAAAACCTGACTGTGTGAACACAACCCTGCATGTCTAACCTAAAGCTTTATGTTCAAAAGCAAACCCACTAACCCACGATGACCCAATAATTTAACAATGGATCCAAAGTTAAAGAAAAGCAATGGCCCTCGAAAACCACACCTTTGTTATAGGCTTTGATGCTTGGCCCTCAACGACTAAAGCCACCTATAGCGGAAATAAAATGCAACAATACAATGTTGTCACCCTTCCAGTTTCTACCCAAGAGGAGGGCCGTGACTGGGCACACTAGTGCCTGTTCCGAAGCACCAAAGTCAGAAATTTTAGACTTATCTTTCCCTTTCAATGCTTACATAATCCCTGAGATATGTAATTATGGCCCTTGAGTGCCATAGATATTAGTGCCTATAGCATGTATCAAGAACACGTTATCATGGCTTTGTCTTTTTACAGGTGACCGATGCCCAGTGAGATGATCAGCAAGATGGTTACCCCTGCCAGCTGCATAAAGCAATAGAAAGACAGGTAATTAATATTTATATTAATTACTGATAACACTTAGGCTAGATGTCAGTTCTAGACCTGCAGAGATGTCACAGTCTCTACTTGATGCATGATAATATACGTCCTCTTGCTATGTATATCTTCTATAGGCATTTCTATTGTAACACTTCTCTAAGGTACAAAGAGGAGGGACATTTCTGCTCTCTACTCTTTTTTTTCTACTGGCAGGAATCCACCTTTGTTTGTTTCGGATAGAATAGACATAGATAACCAGAGAGTTAAGAAAAATAGACTGTGGACTGACTGACCGCAGCATTCATGCCCTTTGCCATGGCCCTACACAACTTGGAGCCCTCTGGATTAGTTTTTGCCCACTGAAATAATCCCCAGGATGACTATGATGAGATGCCAATATGACACCTCCATTCAAGGTTTGTATACACTTAGCAATGCTACTGTTCAGCCAGTTCCTGATTCCATCTTGGAATCAAGTCTCCAGTGCTGACTGTTGTCTACGCAGCAATGCCCTTAGTAGACTCTCTATAAACTTCTAGGACCGGAATATCCCGGGCAGCTCATATTCTAAAGGAATATGAAGCGTAACCGCTAGTATAATTTCCAGACATGGAGCTGACACATTTCCCAAGTGCCAAAGAAAAATGATAGCAGGCCAATGGACCTCTATCTTGATGAATGAAAAAGGACTCGCCTTTACTGCATTTATTAGACAGAAGAGCGAGATGTGCCAAAAAGGACATCCTCCAAGTCCAATGAGGCAAAGGACCACTTTTTAGGTGCCACAGTTTCACCTAGATGAAAAAGCCGAACAAGGCAGTCAGGAATGTTGTCTTTGTCAAGCAAAGTTAAAGATAAAGAATTAACAGCAAAAACCACACCTTTATTATCGGTGTTGCGGCTTTTGCACCTTTTCTTAAAAGGTAAGCACAAAATAACTAAAGCCACCAATACCGTAAATAACTCCAGCAGTTCAATATCTTTCAACATCCCTTCTTGAACCTAAGAGGAGTGGCATGGCTTGGCACATCGCCTAATTGCCACACCCCCTATGGAAGCCATGACCCCTCACAACCCGCAGCCTTCTGGATTAGGTTTGGCCCACCAAGATTCCATTATGGACTTTAGTTTTCGATGCTAACTGATGCTCACGTACCAATACCTTCTCTGTAGTTTTGGTATCGAGGCCTAGGACCGACACCTCTGAAGCAGCCATTATTGGAAAGGAAAGCAGCGTTTAATCCCAAGGATTAAGACCCCCAGCTGACCCCCATTCCTAAGGACCGAAGGAAACCAGAAGCGAGTCAATGGACCTCTATCTTAAGGAATGAAACAGGGCTCACCTCTGCTCCTACACACTCAGGAATTTTATTTTTAGTTCATTCTATGGATTGTAAGCTCTACCGAGCAGAGCTCTCACTTCTCATGTTTGAGTTAAGGTTTAAAAGTGTTCCTCTTTAAGGTCTTTTCTTTCTATCTATGAAGCCCCAGATTTTTAAAGTGCTGCGGGATATTTCATCACTATCTAAATCATATTGTTATTATTATTGACATTTTTTCTAGATTTTTATATTGTGTTTACATGTACAGGTTTTTAAAAAGTCAGGAAAAGATTTGAATAAAGGAGAAGTCTCAGTCTTTACTGTATATGTATCCTATATTTATGATCTGTCCCTGTCTTTGCATTCAATAATAACAATTAAAAACCTGACTGTGTGAACACAACCCTGCATGTCTAACCTAAAGCTTTATGTTCAAAAGCAAACCCACTAACCCACGATGACCCAATAATTTAACAATGGATCCAAAGTTAAAGAAAAGCAATGGCCCTCGAAAACCACACCTTTGTTATAGGCTTTGATGCTTGGCCCTCAACGACTAAAGCCACCTATAGCGGAAATAAAATGCAACAATACAATGTTGTCACCCTTCCAGTTTCTACCCAAGAGGAGGGCCGTGACTGGGCACACTAGTGCATGTTCCGAAGCACCAAAGTCAGAAATTTTAGACTTGTCTTTCCCTTTCAATGCTTACATAATCCCTGAGATATGTAATTATGGCCCTTGAGTGCCATAGATATTAGTGCCTATAGCATGTATCAAGAACACGTTATCATGGCTTTGTCCTTTTACAGATGACCGATGCCCAGTGAGATGATCAGCAAGATGGGCACACGTGCCAGCTGCAAGAAAGCAATGGAAAAACAGGTAATTAATATTTATATTAATTACTGATAACACTTAGGCTAGATGTGAGTTCTAGACCTGCAGAGATGTCACAGACTCTACTAGACCGGCAGAGATGTTACAGTCTCTACTTGATGCATGATGATATACGTCCTCTTGCTATGTATATCTTCTATAGGCATTTCTATGGTAACACTTCTCTAAGGTGCAAAGAGGAGGGACATTTCTGCTCTCTACTCTTTTTTTCCTACTGGCAGGAATCCGCCTTTGTTTGTTTCAGATAGAATAGACATAGATAACCAAAGAGTTAAGAAAAATAGACTGTTGACTGACTGACCACAGCATTCATGCCCTTTGTCATGGCCCTACACAACTTGGAGCCCTCTGGATTAGTTTTTGCCCACTGAAATTATCCCCATGATGACTATGATGATATGCCAATATGACACCTCCATTCAAGGTTTGTATAGACTTAGCAATGCTACTGTTCAGCCAGTTCCTGATTCCATCTTGGAATCAAGTCTCCAGTGCTGACTGTTGTCTACGCAGCAATGCCCTTAGTAGACTCTCTATCAACTTCTAGGACTGGAATATCCCGGGCAGCTCATATTCTAAAGTAATACGAAGCGTAACCGCTAGTATAATTTCCTGACATGGAGCTGACACATTTCCCAAGTGCCAAAGAAAAATGATAGCAGGCCAATGGACCTCTATCTTGATGAATGAAAAAGGACTCACCTTAACTGCATTTATCAGACAGAAGAGCGAGATGTGCCAAAAAGGACATCCTCCAAGTCCAATGAGGCAAACGACCACTTTTTAGGTGCCACAGTTTCACCTAGATGAAAAAGCCGAACAAGGCAGTCAGGAATGTTGTCTTTGTCAAGCAAAGTTAAAGATAAAGAATTAACAGCAAAAACCACACCTTTATTATCAGTGTTGCGGCTTTTGCACCTTTTCTTAAAAGGTAAGCACAAAATAACTAAAGCCACCAATACCGTAAATAACTCCAGCAGTTCAATATCTTTCAACATCCCTTCTTGAACCTAAGAGGAGTGGCATGGCTTGGCACATCGCCTTATGGCCACACCACCTAAGGAAGCCATGACCCCTCACAACCCGCAGCCTTCTGGATTAGGTTTGGCCCACCAAGATTCCATTATGGACTTTAGTTTTCGATGCTAACTGATGCTCACGTACCAATACCTTCTCTGTAGTTTTGGTATCGAGGCCTAGGAC
This sequence comes from Dendropsophus ebraccatus, assembly GCF_027789765.1. Lineage (NCBI taxonomy): Eukaryota > Metazoa > Chordata > Amphibia > Anura > Hylidae > Dendropsophus > Dendropsophus ebraccatus. The sequence continues at coordinate 166,927,808 of NC_091455.1, forward strand.
CGACACCTCTGAAGCAGCCCCTATTGGAAAGGAAAGCAGCGTTTAATCCCAAGGATTAAGACCCCCAGCTGACCCCCATTCCTAAGGCCCGAAGGAAACCAGAAGCGAGTCAATGGACCTCTATCTTAAGAAATGAAACAGGGCTCACCTCTGCTCCTACACACTCAGGAATTTTATTTTTAGTTCATTCTATGGATTGTAAGCTCTACCGAGCAGAGCTCTCACTTCTCATGTTTGAGTTAAGGTTTAAAAGTGTTCCTCTTTAAGGTCTTTTCTTTCTATCTATGAAGCCCCAGATTTTTAAAGTGCTGCGGGATATTTCATCACTATCTAAATCATATTGTTATTATTATTGACATTTTTTCTAGATTTTTATATTGTGTTTACATGTACAGGTTTTTAAAAAGTCAGGAAAAGATTTGAATAAAGGAGAAGTCTCAGTCTTAACTGTATATGTATCCTATATTTATGATCTGTCCCTGTCTTTGCATTCAATAATAACAATTAAAAACCTGACTGTGTGAACACAACCCTGCATGTCTAACCTAAAGCTTTATGTTCAAAAGCAAACCCACTAACCCACGATGACCCAATAATTTAACAATGGATCTAAAGTTAAAGAAAAGCAATGGGCCTCGAAAACCACACCTTTGTTATAGGCTTTGATGCTTGGCCCTCAACGACTAAAGCCACCTATAGCGGAAATAAAATGCAACAATGCAATGTTGTCACCCTCCTAGTTTCTACCCAAGAGGAGGGCCGTGACTGGGCACACTAGTGCCTGTTCCGAAGCACCAAAGTCAGAAATTTTAGACTTGTCTTTCTCTTTCAATGCTTACATAATCCCTGAGATATGTAATTATGGCCCTTGAGTGCCATAGATATTAGTGCCTATAGCATGTATCAAGAACACGTTATCATGGCTTTGTCTTTTTACAGGTGACCGATTCCCAGTGAGATGATCAGCAAGATGGTTACCCCTGCCAGCTGCAAGAAAGCAATAGAAAGACAGGTAATTAATATTTATATTAATTACTGATAACACATAGGCTAGATGTCAGTTCTAGACCTGCAGAGATGTCACAGTCTCTACTTGATGCATGATGATATATGTCTTCTTGCTATGTATATCTTCTATAGGCATTTCTATTGTAACACTTCTCTAAGGTGCAAAGAGGAGGGACATTTCTGCTCTCTACTCTTTTTTTTCTACTGGCAGGAATCCGCCTTTGTTTGTTTCGGATAGAATAGACATAGATAACCAGAGAGTTAAGAAAAATAGACTGTTGACTGACTGACCGCAGCATTCATGTCCTTTGCCATGGCCCTACACAACTTGGAGCCCTCTGGATTAGTTTTTGCCCACTGAAATAATCCCCATGATGACTATGATGATATGCCAATATGACACCTCCATTCAAGGTTTGTATAGACTTAGCAATGCTACTGTTCAGCCACTTCCTGACTCCATCTTGGAATCAAGTCTCCAGTGCTGACTGTTGTCTACGCAGCAATGCCCTTAGTAGACTCTCTATCAATTTCTAGGACCCGAATATCCCGGGCAGCTCATATTCTAAAGGAATATGAAGCGTAACCCCTAGTATAATTTCCAGACATGGAGCTGACACATTTCCCAAGTGCCAAAGAAAAATGATAGCAGGCCAATGGACCTCTATCTTGATGAATGAAAAAGGACTCGCCTTAACTGCATTTATTAGACAGAAGAGCGAGATGTGCCAAAAAGGACATCCTCCAAGTCCAATGAGGCAAAGGACCACTTTTTAGGTGCCACAGATTCACCTAGATAAAAAAGCCGAACAAGGTAGTTACGAATGTTTTCTTTGTCAAGCAAAGTTAAAGATAACGAATTAACAGCATAAACCACACCTTTATTATCGGTGTTGCGGCTTTTGCACCTTTTCTTAAAAGGTAAGCACAAAATAACTAAAGCCACCAATACCGTAAATAACTCCAGCAGTTCAATATCTTTCAACATCCCTTCTTGAACCTAAGAGGAGTGGCATGGCTTGGCACATCGCCTAATGGCCACACCACCTAAGGAATCCATGACCCCTCATAACCCGCAGCCTTCTGGATTAGGTTTGGCCCACCAAGATTCCATTATGGACTTTAGTTTCCGATGCTGACTGATGCTCACGTACCAATACCTTCTCTGTAGTTTTGGTATTGAGGCCTAGGACCGACACCTCTGAAGCAGCCCTTTTGGAAAGTAAAGCAGCGTTTAATCCCAAGGATTAAGACCCCCAGGTGACCCCCATTCCTAAGGACCGAAGGAAACCAGAAGCGAGTCAATGGACTTTTATCTTAAGGAATGAAACAGGGCTCACCTCTGCTCCTACACACTCATGAATTTTATTTATAGTTCATTCTATGGATTGTAAGCTCTACCGAGCAGAGCTCTCACTTCTCATGTTTGAGTTAAGGTTTAAAAGTGTTCCTCTTTAAGGTCTTTTCTTTCTATCTATGAAGCCCCAGATTTTGTAAAGTGCTGTGGGATATTTCATCACTATCTAAATCAAATTGTTATTATTATTGACATTTTTTCTAGATTTTTATATTGTGTTTACATGTACAGGTTTTTAAAAAGTCAGGAAAAGATTTGAATAAAGGAGAAGTCTCAGTCTTTACAGTATATGTATCCTATATTTATGATCTGTCCCTGTCTTTGCATTCAATAATAACAATTAAAAACCTGACTGTGTGAACACAACCCTGCATGTCTAACCTAAAGCTTTATGTTCAAAAGCAAACCCACTAACCCACGATGACCCAATAATTTAACAATGGATCCAAAGTTAAAGAAAAGCAATGGCCCTCGAAAACCACACCTTTGTTATAGGCTTTGATGCTTGGCCCTCAACGACTAAAGCCACCTATAGCGGAAATAAAATGCAACAATACAATGTTGTCACCCTCTTAGTTTCTACCCAAGAGGAGGGCCGTGACTGGGCACACTAGTGCCTGTTCCGAAGCACCAAAGTTAGAAATTTTAGACTTATCTTTCCCTTTCAATGCTTACATAATCCCTGAGATATGTAATTATGGCCCTTGAGTGCCATAGATATTAGTGCCTATAGCATGTATCAAGAACACGTTATCATGGCTTTGTCCTTTTACAGATGACCGATGCTCAGTGAGATGATCAGCAAGATGGGCACCCCTGCCAGCTGCAAGAAAGCAATGGAAAGACAGGTAATTAATATTTATATTAATTACTGATAACACTTAGGCTAGATGTGAGTTCTAGACCGGCAGAGATGTCACAGTCTCTACTTGATGCATGATGATATACGACCTCTTGCTATGTATATCTTCTATAGGCATTTCTATTGTAACACTTCTCTAAGGTATCAAGAGGAGGGACATTTCTGTTCTCTACTTTTTTTTTCTACTGGCAGGAATCCGCCTTTGTTTGTTTCGAATAGAATAGACATAGATAACCAGAGAGTTAAGAAAAAAAGACTGTGGACTGACTGACCGCAGCATTCATGCACTTTGCCATTGCCCTACACAACTTGGAGCCCTCTGGATTAGTTTTTGCCCACTGAAATAATCCCCATGATGACTATGATGATATGCCAATATGACACCTCCATTCAAGGTTTGTATAGACTTAGCAATGCTACTGTTCAGCCAGTTCCTGATTCCATCTTGGAATCAAGTCTCCAGTGCTGACTGTTGTCTACGCAGCAATGCCCTTAGTAGACTCTCTATCAATTTCTAGGACCCGAATATCCCGGGCAGCTCATATTCTAAAGGAATATGAAGCGTAACCCCTAGTATAATTTCCAGACATGGAGCTGACACATTTCCCAAGTGCCAAAGAAAAATGATAGCAGGCCAATGGACCTCTATCTTGATGAATGAAAAAGGACTCGCCTTAACTGCATTTATTAGACAGAAGAGCGAGATGTGCCAAAAAGGACATCCTCCAAGTCCAATGAGGCAAAGGACCACTTTTTAGGTGCCACAGATTCACCTAGATAAAAAAGCCGAACAAGGTAGTTAGGAATGTTTTCTTTGTCAAGCAAAGTTAAAGATAACGAATTAACAGCATAAACCACACCTTTATTATCGGTGTTGCGGCTTTTGCACCTTTTCTTAAAAGGTAAGCACAAAATAACTAAAGCCACCAATACCGTAAATAACTCCAGCAGTTCAATATCTTTCAACATCCCTTCTTGAACCTAAGAGGAGTGGCATGGCTTGGCACATCGCCTAATGGCCACACCACCTAAGGAATCCATGACCCCTCATAACCCGCAGCCTTCTGGATTAGGTTTGGCCCACCAAGATTCCATTATGGACTTTAGTTTCCGATGCTGACTGATGCTCACGTACCAATACCTTCTCTGTAGTTTTGGTATTGAGGCCTAGGACCGACACCTCTGAAGCAGCCCTTTTGGAAAGTAAAGCAGCGTTTAATCCCAAGGATTAAGACCCCCAGGTGACCCCCATTCCTAAGGACCGAAGGAAACCAGAAGCGAGTCAATGGACTTCTATCTTAAGGAATGAAACAGGGCTCACCTCTGCTCCTACACACTCAGGAATTTTATTTATAGTTCATTCTATGGATTGTAAGCTCTACCGAGCAGAGCTCTCACTTCTCATGTTTGAGTTAAGGTTTAAAAGTGTTCCTCTTTAAGGTCTTTTCTTTCTATCTATGAAGCCCCAGATTTGTAAAGTGCTGCGGGATATTTCATCACTATCTAAATCATATTGTTATTATTATTGACATTTTTTCTAGATTTTTATATTGTGTTTACATGTACAGGTTTTTAAAAAGTCAGGAAAAGATTTGAATAAAGGAGAAGTCTCAGTCTTTACTGTATATGTATCCTATATTTATGATCTGTCCCTGTCTTTGCATTCAATAATAACAATTAAAAACCTGACTGTGTGAACACAACCCTGCATGTCTATGTTCAAAAGCAAACCCACTAACCCACGATGACCCAATAATTTAACAATGGATCCAAAGTTAAAGAAAAGCAATAGGCCTCGAAAACCACACCTTTGTTATAGGCTTTGATGCTTGGCCCTTAACAACTAAAGCCACCTACAGCGGAAATAAAATGCAACAATACAATGTTGTCACCCTCCCAGTTTCTACCCAAGAGGAGGGCCGTGACTGGGCACACTAGTGCCTGTTCCGAAGCACCAAAGTCAGAAATTTTAGACTTGTCTTTCTCTTTCAATGCTTACATAATCCCTGAGATATGTAATTATGGCCCTTGAGTGCCATAGATATTAGTGCCTATAGCATGTATCAAGAACACGTTATCATGGCTTTGTCTTTTTACAGGTGACCGATTCCCAGTGAGATGATCAGCAAGATGGTTACCCCTGCCAGCTGCAAGAAAGCAATAGAAAGACAGGTAATTAATATTTATATTAATTACTGATAACACATAGGCTAGATGTCAGTTCTAGACCTGCAGAGATGTCACAGTCTCTACTTGATGCATGATGATATATGTCTTCTTGCTATGTATATCTTCTATAGGCATTTCTATTGTAACACTTCTCTAAGGTGCAAAGAGGAGGGACATTTCTGCTCTCTACTCTTTTTTTTCTACTGGCAGGAATCCGCCTTTGTTTGTTTCGGATAGAATAGACATAGATAACCAGAGAGTTAAGAAAAATAGACTGTTGACTGACTGACCTCAGCATTCATGTCCTTTGCCATGGCCCTACACAACTTGGAGCCCTCTGGATTAGTTTTTGCCCACTGAAATAATCCCCATGATGACTATGATGATATGCCAATATGACACCTCCATTCAAGGTTTGTATAGACTTAGCAATGCTACTGTTCAGCCACTTCCTGACTCCATCTTGGAATCAAGTCTCCAGTGCTGACTGTTGTCTACGCAGCAATGCCCTTAGTAGACTCTCTATCAATTTCTAGGACCCGAATATCCCGGGCAGCTCATATTCTAAAGGAATATGAAGCGTAACCCCTAGTATAATTTCCAGACATGGAGCTGACACATTTCCCAAGTGCCAAAGAAAATGATAGCAGGCCAATGGACCTCTATCTTGATGAATGAAAAAGGACTCGCCTTAACTGCATTTATTAGACAGAAGAGCGAGATGTGCCAAAAAGGACATCCTCCAAGTCCAATGAGGCAAAGGACCACTTTTTAGGTGCCACAGATTCACCTAGATAAAAAAGCCGAACAAGGTAGTTACGAATGTTTTCTTTGTCAAGCAAAGTTAAAGATAACGAATTAACAGCATAAACCACACCTTTATTATCGGTGTTGCGGCTTTTGCACCTTTTCTTAAAGGTAAGCACAAAATACTAAAGCCACCAATACCGTAAATAACTCCAGCAGTTCAATATCTTTCAACATCCCTTCTTGAACCTAAGAGGAGTGGCATGGCTTGGCACATCGCCTAATGGCCACACCACCTAAGGAATCCATGACCCCTCATAACCCGCAGCCTTCTGGATTAGGTTTGGCCCACCAAGATTCCATTATGGACTTTAGTTTCCGATGCTGACTGATGCTCACGTACCAATACCTTCTCTGTAGTTTTGGTATTGAGGCCTAGGACCGACACCTCTGAAGCAGCCCTTTTGGAAAGTAAAGCAGCGTTTAATCCCAAGGATTAAGACCCCCAGGTGACCCCCATTCCTAAGGACCAAAGGAAACCAGAAGCGAGTCAATGGACTTTTATCTTAAGGAATGAAACAGGGCTCACCTCTGCTCCTACACACTCAGGAATTTTATTTATAGTTCATTCTATGGATTGTAAGCTCTACCGAGCAGAGCTCTCACTTCTCATGTTTGAGTTAAGGTTTAAAAGTGTTCCTCTTTAAGGTCTTTTCTTTCTATCTATGAAGCAAATTGTTATTATTATTGACATTTTTTCTAGATTTTTATATTGTGTTTACATGTACAGGTTTTTAAAAAGTCAGGAAAAGATTTGAATAAAGGAGAAGTCTCAGTCTTTACAGTATATGTATCCTATATTTATGATCTGTCCCTGTCTTTGCATTCAATAATAACAATTAAAAACCTGACTGTGTGAACACAACCCTGCATGTCTAACCTAAAGCTTTATGTTCAAAAGCAAACCCACTAACCCACGATGACCCAATAATTTAACAATGGATCCAAAGTTAAAGAAAAGCAATGGGCCTCGAAAACCACACCTTTGTTATAGGCTTTGATGCTTGGCCCTCAACGACTAAAGCCACCTATAGCGGAAATAAAATGCAACAATACAATGTTGTCACCCTCCCAGTTTCTACCCAAGAGGAGGGCCGTGACTGGGCACACTAGTGCCTGTTCCGAAGCACCAAAGTTAGAAATTTTAGACTTATCTTTCCCTTTCAATGCTTACATAATCCCTGAGATATGTAATTATGGCCCTTGAGTGCCATAGATATTAGTGCCTATAGCATGTATCAAGAACACGTTATCATGGCTTTGTCCTTTTACAGATGACCGATGCTCAGTGAGATGATCAGCAAGATGGGCACCCCTGCCAGCTGCAAGAAAGCAATGGAAAGACAGGTAATTAATATTTATATTAATTACTGATAACACTTAGGCTAGATGTGAGTTCTAGACCGGCAGAGATGTCACAGTCTCTACTTGATGCATGATGATATACGACCTCTTGCTATGTATATCTTCTATAGGCATTTCTATTGTAACACTTCTCTAAGGTATCAAGAGGAGGGACATTTCTGTTCTCTACTTTTTTTTTCTACTGGCAGGAATCCGCCTTTGTTTGTTTCGAATAGAATAGACATAGATAACCAGAGAGTTAAGAAAAAAAGACTGTGGACTGACTGACCGCAGCATTCATGCACTTTGCCATTGCCCTACACAACTTGGAGCCCTCTGGATTAGTTTTTGCCCACTGAAATAATCCCCATGATGACTATGATGATATGCCAATATGACACCTCCATTCAAGGTTTGTATAGACTTAGCAATGCTACTGTTCAGCCAGTTGCTGATTCCATCTTGGAATCAAGTCTCCAGTGCTGACTGTTGTCTACGCAGTAATGCCCTTAGTAGGCTCTCTATCAACCTCTAGCACCTAAATATCCCGGGCAGCTCATATTCTAAAGGAATATGAAGCGTAACCGCTAGTATAATTTCCTGACATGGAGCTGACACATTTCCCAAGTGCTAAAGAAAAATGATAGCAGGCCAATGGACCTCTATCTTGATGAATGAAAAAGGACTCGCCTTAACTGCATTTATTAGACAGAAGAGCGAGATGTGCCAAAAAGGACATCCTCCAAGTCCAATGAGGCAAAGGACCACTTTTTAGGTGCCACAGTTTCACCTAGATGAAAAAGGCGAACAAGGCAGTCAGGAATGTTGTCTTTGTCAAGCAAAGTTAAAGAATTAACAGCAAATACCACACCTTTATTATCGGTGTTGCGGCTTTTGCACCTTTTCTTTAAAGGTAAGCACAAAATAACTAAAGCCACCAATATCGTAAATAACTCCAGCAGTTCAATATCTTTCAACATCCCTTCTTGAACCTAAGAGGAGTGTCATGGCTTGGCACATCGCCTAATGGCCACACCACCTAAGGAATCCATGACCCCTCACAACCCGCAGCCTTCTGGATTAGGTTTGCCCCACCAAGATTCCATTATGGACTTTAGTTTCCGATGCTGACTGATGCTCATGTAACAATACTTTCTCTGTAGTTTTGGTATCGAGGCCTAGGACCGACACCTCTAAAGCAGCCCCTATTGGAAAGGAAAGCAGCGTTTAATCCCACGATTTAAGACCCCCAGCCAGGGCCGTCTTAACAGCATTATGGGCCCCTGGGCAGAGGTGCGATTTGGTCCCCAGCCCCCCCTGGCCGCCACTATCAAAACCCCCCCATCTATGCAACCCCGCCCCTAGCCAGTACAATTACTTACAATAAAAAAATACAAATTATTGTTAACATAAACTTTAATTCACAAAACAGTCTCTCAGCAGCACAGCACACATAGCATACCCCAGCACACATACCCCAACACACATAGCATACTTCAGCACACATACCCCAGCACACATAACATACCCCAGCACACATAGCATACCCCAGCACACATAACATACCCCAGCACACATAGCATACCCCAGCACACATAGCCCAGCACAAATACCCCATTACACATAGCATACTACAGCACACATAGCATAGCACAGCCCACATCCCCCATTACACATAGCATAGCACAGTACACATACCCCAGCACACATAGCATAGCACAGCACACATACCCCAGCACACATAGCATAGCACAGCACACATACCCCAGCACACATAGCATGGCACAGCACACATACCCCAGCGCAAATACCCCAGCGCACATACCCCATTACACACAGCACAGCACACATACCCCATGACACACAGCACGCATACCCCATGACACACAGCACACATACCCCATAACACACAGCACACATACCCCATTACACATAGCACAGCACACATACCCCATTACACATAGCACAGCACACATACCCCATTAACATAGCACACATACCCCATTAACATAGCACAGCACACATACCCCATTACACACAGCACACATACCCCATTACACACAGCACACATATTCCATTACACATAGCACAGCACACATACCCCATTACACATAGCACAGCACACATACTCCATTACACACAGCACACATACTCCATTACACATAGCACAGCACACATACCCCATTACACACAGCACAGCACACATACCCCATTACACACAGCACACATACCCCATTACACACAGCACACATACCCCATTACACACAGCACACATTCCCCATTACACACAGCACACATACCCCATTGCACACAGCACACACTCCTTACTTCATAGCACAGCACACTCAGCAGAGAACACTTACCCCATTGCATACTCAAGAACACTCCCACTCTGATGCTCTATCCCGGGTGAGGGCTCGGGGGGAGGGGTTGTTCTACTGCGTCCTCTGAGGGGGGGGGGGGGGAGTGCAGGCCACTCTACTGCCCGGGTGGGGGAGAGCAGACTCCAGCAGCTGTGCACGTGCACTGCACAGGCCCTGTGTGCCACTGGGGCAGGGGCCCCCTAGGATGCAAGGGCCCTTGGGCAGCCGCCTACCATGCCCAATGGGTAAGACGGCCCTGCCCCCAGCTGACCCCCATTCCTAAGGACTGATGGAAACAAGAAGCGAGTCAATGGACCCGATGTCGGACTGGGTTACCTTTGACCCACCAGGGAATTTGATTCTAGGGGCCCCCCAACATACACCAGATATAACCAGCGCCAAACCTTTCAAGTTATTATAGCGACTTTGCACAGAGCTTTGTATGTGACCAGCAATGCTAGCTCACTGCTAGTAACTTGTCAGCATGTTTACCTATAAGAGGACGAGTTACAAATGATTGTACATAGCTCACAGTGCAGCAGTGCTAGAGGATCATATGTTATCCTGGAGCTGCTAAACAGGGAGGCCCACGTCTTGGTCAGGGGCCCACTTTGGGGTAGGGCCCACCGGGGGATTCCCCTGCTCCCCTGTGGGCCAGTCCGAGCCTGAATGGTCCTCTATCTTAAAGAATGAAACAGGCTCACCTCTGCTTCTACACACTCAGGAATGTTATTTTTAATTCATTCTATGGATTGTAAGCTCTAGCGAGCAGAGCTCTCACTTTTCATGTTTGAGTTAAGATTTAACCCCTTCAGGACCAGGCTAATTTTCGTTTTTGCGTTTACGTTTTTTTCTCCTTGTGCTAAAAAGGCTATAGCACTTGCATTTTTACACCTACAGACCCACATGAGCCCTTATTTTTTGTGTCACTAATTGTACTTTGCAAGGACAGGCTGAACCAAAACCAGAAAAAAATTATATGCCCAGTGAAATTGAAAAAAAAAAAGCTCAATTAATTTTCTTTTGTGGGGGGGGGGGGGGGGGGGGTCGTTTCACGCCGTGTGTCCTCTGGAAAAACTGACATGTTATATATGTTCCTCAAGTCGCTCCATTCCCAGGCTTATAGTGCTTCTATCCTTTGGTCTATGGGGCTGTGTGAGGTGCCCTTAGTAGACTCTCTATCAACTCTAAAGGAATATGAAGTGTTACCGCTAGTATAGTTTCCAGATGTGGAGCTGACATATTATCCGAAAAATAAATAAATAAATATACAGACACCCTTTTAAAGCTTATTCTCCCATTTTCTCCATTGTTTCAAGATTCTATTTTCTTATTTTTTCCCTTTATACCAAATTTTTTCGTATGATTTAATCCTATTCACTAAATGTTCCCATTGTCCTCTCACAGGCCCCGATTGTGCTCCCCGGTTCGTAAAATTTAACAGTTTACCAAGAAAAAAAAGTTTAATCCTAATTTCTTGATCTCCCTTCTTTTCATGGAAGAGATTAAGTATAACATTAGCTACCCCAAAGTTAGTGATGTTTAGGCAGCCCTTGCTCTTAACTGCATACATTACCGCTCCACATCCTTCTGCCCTCTGCTGGCTTCCCAGAGCCGGCCCTGAAGCTTCAGAGTGGGTTTATGAATTCTCAGGCCACTCAGCCAATCATTGGTCGGGACCGCCAAGCTGAACCTCAGCAGTGTTCCTCTGCTCCCCCCACCCTCCCTTGACCTAACAGTGATCCTCCCCCCAGACCTTAGTGGTGATGCTCCGTTCTCCCCTCAAACTGATTACTGTCAGGAAATATCGATGCTTTCCTGTAGCCTTTTGAGGCCTCCTGATCCGGATTTCCTGGCAGTAAAAGGGCCCTTTTCACACATCAGGAAATCCAGATCTATAGTGGAAGGGTGCCTGTTCAAGAAAACAGGTCTGGATTTCTAAATCCTGTCCTATTTTTATTCAGAATTTCGGCACGGACGCCCTATAGAACTATAGATGGGAGCAGCAAATATCGGACGCTTTTCTGATGTCCGGAATTCCGGATTGGTTGAGAGCACTGCTGCCTGGCTCAGACTGCTACCCGACAATGCCCCCTCCCCCATTCCTTAGCAGAATAAAGCCCCCATCACCATCCGGACCTCAGCCCAATGAAGATTGCTGATGCCCCCTGGGACTGCACACCAGTGGTGTTTGCAGCCCCACCACCAATCCTCCCCCCCCGGATCTCTGCAATGTTTGCAGGATCTCTGCTTCACCTGACGTTCTGCTGCTTGCAATGAAGAGGAGACTCAGGGGAGTTAGGTAAGTATCATCTGTTGTTTTTTGGTGGGGATTGGGACGTGGTCACTCGGCTTTCCCAGTATCCTTTTCTCAGTACCATTTGGACACCCATTTTCCCAGTATCTTGTTATCATCATGATGTGGCCAGCCAGCTTTCCAGCATCTAAGACTCAGTATGATGGAGGTCACCCAGCTTTCAGCATCTAAGACCAGTATGATGGAGGTCACCCAGCTTTTACAGCATCTTACATTCAGAATGATAGAGGTCACCTATCTTATCCAGTATCTTGTACGCAGTAAGATGGGGGTCACCAAGCTTTCCCAGCATCTTGTGGTCAATATGATTGGGATCTTTCCCAGCATCTTGTAGTCAGTAGAGAAGGTGCTGGTATGTATTCAAGTAATCCTGAAGCGCCCCCTCACATGTCCTATCAGGAAATTTAACGTATTTTTTGACCAATAGGAGTATATTAGTAACGGACACCCTTTAGGATTTTCCTCCTGAAGGGTGTCCATTCTGGAAAATAGGTGGAACTCCGGAACTCACAGAAAATAGTGGCCCCTGGCCTCCTGCTGCCGTCGTCGGACTGCCCAGCTGCCCAACCCCCCCAACTCTGGATGGCAGTCGGCCCTGGCACCATATAGTGCCCCCCCCACCAACCTTTCTAGCAGTGTAGGTTTAATTACAAAATCCGAATTTTTTTGTGTGTCTTTTGTATATATTTATATGTATCGCATAACACTTTTTTTCACTATTCACAATTCGGTCATCCTGAGGAAATATATTTTATGATGATTTTTTCACTAATTTTTGTGTGTGTGCTTTGTTGTTGTTTTGCAGTATCATGACGGCTTTGGCCCCTATGGCTGAAGTTTTCATCTGTTCTGAATTCTTTGTGCCAAGTCCAAAGACATACTGTATGTGGATATAAATTTTGACAGCAAAGAGAAGACGGAGACATCATTATATAGGAAAACTGTATATATGCATACGAATACCATTATGTGGACTCTTATATGCTGCGTTTTTTAAATGTCTGTCAGCACATATATCCTTTCCCCACACGTTGGGGACCTTATCTGGGGATAGTTTCCCCTTCTCTCATCCTTTCTCATAATCTGGTGCCCCACTGTCTGTGTAACAATATTTGGTTTAAAACTAGAATTTATATGTGAATTTGTTCTTGTGTTTGTGACATAATGATATACTGATAATACAACATTTTTGCCATTAATATAATTATTTTTGTCATCTGTGACAAAGGACATATAGACTATATAAGCATTGTTATTATTGACATAAATCTTGCGCTTGCGTTTTTGACATATACGTACGTTACCTAATGGTACACTGTAACTTAAGGAGCATTAATACTGTGACAGTGACTATATTGTCGTTCTGGCAATACATATGTGCTATTCCTTGTAAAGGTCTGTTTTCTGACTTGTCATTTTTATTATTTGTATATTGGCATACAGGGATAATAATTTCTTTTTCTTACTGTTTATATAACTACACTACTTACTGTATTGAGAGATTGTTGTCTTTTTCATATGTGTAGAGTATCCGTATACCTCAAAGGTTTTGTCCCAAGTGGTGTATGCAGTCCACTGTGGAACACACCCAGGTGGAATATACGTACTCTTTTGATATAGTGCTGAATGCTTTGGCAATCTTGATTTTTGTGATCGATCACATTGTCCTTTATTAATGTGCACACGCAATGTCTGATTAATTTTGTAATTGATCATAACGCCCTGTATTAATGCGCATTGTGCTATGTCTAATTTATACTGTTAAGATTGTCGTTTAAAAACATATGAATTTATATATTTATTTTTCTTGCATCCTTATTTCAAGTGATCTATGCGTCCCACTGTGGAACGCACATATGTTGAATTGCGCATGCGACACTTTGTATAACATGGGGCCGCACGTATAGAATGGGTGGATGCACAAACCCTAGCCTCTCTTGATATTGAAGTCATTTCCGGTATTTGTAAACTTGCGCCATGTCCATTGGCACTACAGACACGCAGATTCGCCCATCTTGCCCCAGGATGCATGGACGGAGATCCTATGTCTCGGGATGTGTCACATCCAGTAGTGGATTACAATAGTTCGTTTTCGGGCAGTAACCCGGGGCCCTGAGCTCCTGAGGGGCCCATGGCCATCCAAACGACGTATACTTTCAGTAGTGTATTGTTCCTGGCTGCAGTTCTGCCATAATTTGCAAAAAAAAATTACTGCATTTTACCGCAATTTTACACAAAGCAGTGCAAAACTGAAGCGAGGAGACAATTCAGTAACATTAAAGAACTTACTGAAGGACCTTAACATGTAACAATGTCGTCACCACAGGTCCTGTACAGATCTGCACTATGGGGAGGAATACTAAAGTTAAAGTAGGGTAGGGGGGCCCAGGCTTGGTGAACAGCCCGGACCTATGGTAAAGTTAAGCGCCCCTGGTCACATCCCTTCACACATGCTATATATGAATTTGATTACTGAGAATATATACATGACTTGAACCCTACACACATTACCCTTGAGAAAGTCCACGAGTGGACGGAACATATGGGGCTCTTTACACCCTGACCTGAGTACCCTGACTTACCTAGTGGTGACTCTATAATGACTTATAGCATTTTAAGCTGACAGCTGCATTTAAAATGCCCTATGGCGCTTCCCTGGTGTCAGGAGGGGGTTGGGATTGAAACCCCCGCAACGTGGTCGCAAAGGGGCGATCCCGCATCGGTCCCGGCCTAGGTCTGCGCATAATGCCCTGATCCCGGCTTGCCATTCTATTGTTATCGGCTGCAGCAACAATCGTAACAACTTGAGGAACATGTATAACAGGTCAGTTTTAACCTAGGGCAAACGTCGTAAATACAAATATCCCAATTTTTTTAAATTTTATCACCTTTAATAATTTTCTGGTTTGCAGTGTATGTATGCAAAAATAAAGTCTGCCATTGCAAAGTACAATTAGTGGCGCAAAAAATTAGGGCTTGTGGGGTCTGTAGGTGAAAAAATTTAAGCGCTAGGTGGTTTGAACAAAACAAAAACGCAAAAAAGATAAAAAATTAGTCTGGTCCTGAAGGGGTTAACCTGATACCCTTCTAAATATGCAAAACATTTTACTCAAATGGGTTTATAGAAAAATAAAAAATTCGGTTTAAGATAACATTAGAATCTACGCCATGAAACAACATGCTTTCCAAACATACTTTCTAGATGTCATAGAGGTATGACATCATACTTGGTTATATATGGATATATAGGGCTATAATATTACCACCACTAGTTCGTTCAGGTCATAGTCATCAGAGGGAGAAACATAGAACAGCCAGAAGGACCGGCAAGAAGAAGAAGATGACACAGGAGGGATAAATAACTCCCAATATCACAATAGATCTGGGTTCTAGTTTCTTAGGTTCCATGAGATTTTTATATCAATGATAGATAAAATATATAGTACATTGTTTTAAATTTGATATTTTTCAGTCCAGGAAAGCCTAAACTAAATGTTATATTTGCCCCCATATTTGCAAGTATTACTAGGGCTATTTTTATATGATGTACATATCAAATATGTGAATTCTATAAAAATGTAACTAGAAACTAGTCACTTTGTAGACACAGGGCTGTATTTACCACTAGGCATGCGAGGTCCGGTGCCTAGGGGCGCACCTTGCAGGGGGGCAGCACCAGGGAGCAGGGGAAGGAAACAATGTTTTTTTTCTTCTTTTTTTTAGTCACCACCTAATTGTTTTAGATGACACTAAATCCGGTGTCTTTTCAAAGGGGGGCGTATGGTGCTATTGGTCAGATCTGGTATGGAAATGTACCCAGTCACAGTCTATTTTTTAAAAGCCTAAAAGACACGATTCAGACAATGTTCTACAGTAGAGAAATGCATTGTAGACGAAACCACGCTCCCCACCAACGCTGCCCAAGATGGGGCGTCTTCGTATAGTGCCTAGGGCCAGCAAGCAGCTGTAAATACGGCCTGGGTAGACATTCCTTTACTGGGCAATACTCTCTATTCTAGCAGCACAAAGAGGGGTGAGAGCTATGCTAAGAGCCCCTCTTACGGGGCAGTTGTCACAGAAAAGCCAGTTCTATCCAGTTCAGCTCGAAAGTTCAGTTAGAGTCAGTGTGGTAGAAGTGTCGTTTAGAGGAGTTACTGTATGACATCATAATTAAGTTAGAACTGAGGAATAGGGTCAGTGTCATCAGAGGGAGCAAGCAAAAGACCAACATCAGGAGATATGCAAAGGAAGAAGATGATACAGGAGATAGTTCATCTAATATCTATCAGAATAGATCACAGTTCTAGGGTTGTATATTCTGT